>NW_027223985.1:0-30228 GCF_028538775.1 Myotis yumanensis
CAACAACAAAAAGATCTAACTCATTTTTGTATTCCCTGTAGGACTGGCATGGTTCCTTGAATATAGTAATTTTCTAACGATAAATGATAGCAAGCCTTAATCCTGTTCTTAGGGATCCTGACTCTGAAAGGAAGGGAACCTCCATTTGCTAAAGATTGAATTGTATCCCCTCCATCCTCCAAAGCCATGTGTTGAAATCCTTAACCCCCTTTACCTCAGATTCTGACCTCATTTGGAAATAGATTCATTGCAGATATACTTAGTTAAGATGAGGTCATATTGGAGTAAGGTAGACCCCTAATCTACACTAATAAAAGAGAAACATGGTAATTAGTGTACGACCGCTACCCTTTTCATTGGCTAATCAGTGAGTATATGCAAATTAACTGTCAGCCAAGATGGCGGCCGGCAGCCATGCACTGAAGCCTGCAGGGAGGCTCGCTTGCTCCAGTGACTGCGGACTCCAACGTTCCCCGCCTGACTTGCCGGCCTCTCAGCTGCAACTCTAAGAAACTATGTACTATGTTGCAAATAAGAAGCTAAACAAAACCCCAGAAACTGGCTTTCATTCAGCTGGGATTCATCCAGCCAGACCACAACATTGTATTGATGTTTTCAGCAGCGAGGCCTCAGAGCTAAAGCTGGCCCAGAATAAAAAAAAAAAAAAAAAGAAAACAAGGAACGGTTGGGAGATTCAGTCACTTGCTTCAGGAAAACAGCCCTCAGCCCCTCACCCAGACTGGCCAGGCATCCCAGTGGGGACCCCCACCCTGATCCAGGACACCCTTCAGGGCAAACCAGCCAGCCCCCACCCATGCACCAGGCCTCTATTCTATATAGTAAAAGGGTAATATGCCTCCCGCCACCAGGATCAGCGTGACAGGGGAAGGCGCCCAAACCCCCTGATCGCCCTGCGGCTCTGTGAGTGACAGGGGGCGGGGCCACAACCTCCCTATCCGCCCTGCTCTGTTCATGACAGGGGAAGGCACCCCAACCCCCTGATCAGTCCTGCTCTGTGCCTGATAGGGGGAGCTCCCCAATCCCCTGATTGCCCTGCGGCTCTGTGTTTGACAGGGTACAGCACACCAACCCCCTGATCGGCCCTGCTCTGTGTGTGACAGGGTGCGGCGCCCCAACCCCCCCCCCCCCCCCCCCGCCAGGCCCTGCTCTGTGTGTGACAGGGTAGAGCCACAACCTCTCCATCGGTCCTGCCCCGAGTGTGACAGTGGCGGCGCCCCAACCCCCTGATCGGCCCTGCTCTGTGGGTGATAGAGGGTGGCACCCCAACCCTTCTCCACGGGCCTTGCTCTGTGTGTGACAGGGTAGAGCCATAACCTCCCCATTGGCCCTGCCCTGAGTGTGACAGGGTGCAGTGCCCCAACCCCCTGATCCGCCCTGCTCTGTGTGTGACAGGGGGTGGTGCCCCAACTCCTCTATCAGCCCTACTCTGTGAGTGACACGGTGGAGCTCCTCAACCCCCTGATTGGCCCTGCTCTGTGAGTGACGGGGCAGCGCCCCAACCCCCTGATCGGCCCTGCTCTGTGTGTGACAAGGGGCAGCGCCCCAACCCCCTGATGGGCCCTGCTCTGTGAGTGACGGGGTGGCACCGCAACCTCCCCATCGACCCTGCCTTGAGTGTGACAGGGGGCGGTGCCCCAACCCCCCAATCGGCCCTACCCTGAGCGTGACTGAGGGTGGCATCACAACCTCCAGATCTGCCCTGCTCTGTGCATGATGGGGCGGCGCCCCAACTCCCCAATTGGCCCTGCTCTGAGCCCGACCAGGGGCTGCACTTAGGGATTGGGCCTTCCCTCTGCCACCCGGGAGCAGGCCTAAGCCAGCAGGTCGTAATCTCCCGAGGGGTCCCAGACTGCGAGAGGGCACAGGCCGGGCTGGGGGACCAACCCCCCCCCCGCCAGTGCACAAATTTTTGTGCACCGGGCCTCTAGTCTAATATAATTGATGTTCTTATAGAAAGTGAAATTTGAACATAAGCACAGGGAGCATGCCATGTGAAGATTGGAGTTGTGCAGCCATAAGCCAAGACACTACCAGAGGCTAGGAGAAAAGCCTGGAACAAATACTGCCCTAGAGCCGTCAGAGGGAACATGGCCCTGCTGACACCTTGATCTCACACTTCTGGCCTCCAGTACTGTGAGACAATACATTTCTGTCATTTAAGCCATCAGTTTGTAGTACTTTACTATGGTAGTCCCCGAAAAGTAAGGCCAGCCTGGTTTTCCCACCATCCTCACAATGAAAAAGAGGAGGTGTTTTAGATGATCATTTTCTAGGTGGAACTGAGGGTTGAAGTGGGGCGGCCTGATAACAAAGTTACCAGAGCCTTCTCTGCTACCTGCCACCCTTGTCATCAGCTCCAGCCTTAGAGTTCTCACAGACTTCCTTCTGGGCATCTTTAGCACCAGAATCTGAGCTCACAGTCTTTGGTCTCCAAACCTCTTCCTCCCTCAGAAGCCCATCTCCATTATTAACACGCTAGACGCCCTGGTGCACGAATTTGTCCACCAGTGGGGTCCCTTGGCCTGGCCTGTGGGATCGGGCCAAAACTAGCTCTCCAACATCCCCCGAGGGGTCCTAGATTGTGAGAGGGCACAGGCCAGGCCAAGGGACCCCACCTTTGCACAATCGGGGCCGGGGAGGGATACAGGAAGTTGGCCAGCTGGGGAGGGACCGTGGGAGGGCTCCAGGGCATGTCCAGCCTATCTCGCTCAGTCCCAATTGGCCGGACCCCAGCAGCAAGCTAACCTACCGGTCGGAGCATCTGCCCCCTGGTGGTCAGTGCACATCAAAGTGAGTGGTGGAGTGGCCTTAGCATATCATTAACATATTACGCTTTGATTGGTTGAACGGACGACCGGACACTTAGCATATTAGGCTTTTATTATATAGGATTCCTTTCAGTTCCTCGGCCAAAACCTTCTGTGACCCCCCCCTTTTCTCATCCCCAATTTAAAAAGAATCTGGATATCTGCTGTCTTTTGAGAAGTAGGAAGATCTGGCGGCATCAGACCCTCATTACTGCATGGCGGTAATTGACTAGACCAGCGATTTTCAGCAGGTGTGCCACAAGAATGTTTTAAACATGCAATACCTGACTGCTTAGTCAGGGGCACTGACCTCTTTTCTCTTAGATTGTCAAATTAAAAAAAAAAAAATGACAATAGCCAACACAGAAAGAGCCATCCTATTTTTTTTGGTCCTAGCTGCAAAAAGTATATTTTTTGGTGTGCCGCAGAATTTTAGTAATTAATTTATGGCTGCCATGAGATGAAAAAGGTTGAAAGTCACTGGACTAGACTGATGAGCTGCCCCTTAAGGTCCAGGTCTCGTTGGCACTGGGGCCTGGAACACTGGCAGCTGGAGGTGAGAACTTTCCTTCCTCACAAGGCTGTAAGGTGCAGAGCTTCTGGTCCTGGGCTGAGTCATACTGCAGGTTTGCATCCTGCTGTGTCACTAGCTGGGGGCAGCCGTGGAAGCTCCTTAATTTCACTGGGCCTCAGTTCACTGAGATAACAATTGTGCTCACCTCAGAGGGGCCTTGAGAGAATTAAATGGTGCACACCAAGAAGTTAGAACTTGGGACTTTGTTGGCACTCCATAAATGTTTACTTGTATTGTTGTATATTCAGGAAAATCTCATCAGCACTTATCCAAACCGCCTTATTATTTTTCATAAAGGGTGTATTTCCTCCTTAGGTTTTTTGTTTGTTTTTGCTTCTGCCCATCCCCCACTAGTTTCACACACGTTAAAAAATATGGCGGTAGATTATACACTCATCCTCACGGCTGGCCTAGCAGGGAATTTGGGACAAAGCTCCTGGGATCCAACTCGGCTGAGCTCCCAGGCCTCTCCTGGATGCCAGGCCCCCTGTGCTCACCTGCCTTCTATGTTTTGTAGGTTCCAGTGACCAAGGGTACAGCTTGGTGACTGGTCTCCAGAGGCCCCTAGAGTTGCCAGGGGGTGCCTCTAATTAGGTACACTGCTGAGCGCACAGGTATTTATCCTAAAGGCTAGAAGGGCTGCTGGGAATAGCTGCTGAACATGAAATGCAGCCAGCAAGTCTGGTGTTAGTTAAAAGCATGTTACCTGTGATTTGAGGCATCAGCAAAGTCCAGACAGGGAAACAGTGAGGACTCCCCACCCCATTTCCATTGTATTCCCCTTATAGGGCCACTTCTAAGAAGACTCACTCAGCTGATGTTTATTGACTGCATTTTCCTAATCAATACGGATTTATGAAATAATCCTGAGTGCCAGATACAGTATCAGGCATCAACAATAAATGAAGTGATGGGATATAACCCTACCTGTAAGGAGTTTATAGTCTGGTTATTGGGAGAGATGGATGAGCTAATAGTGGAGGTGGGGTTGGGGATCACAGATGTAGGCCATGGAATCCCAGAGTGGGGGATCCTGACTCAGCCTGGGGTAAGATTTCATGCAGTAAGATTTCAATAGAATTTCTAAGGTTCATGGGGCTTCCTATTTTAACTATGGATCAGGGTTATAAAGCCTGATCTCAAATGCTAATGCGTGTCTAAACCTATACCTCAAGCCAGATCATTCCCACAAGGTTAGGACAGATGTTTACAACTGCTCACTGGACTTCCCACAGGCAACTCCAACTCAATGTGCCCACATGGGATTTTCATCTGGGGGATCACCCTATTTGTCATTATTGATCTAATGCCTCTATAAAATTGAGCTTTGTCAGGACAGGGATTGTGACTGTCTTTTTATTGCTCCATCTCTAGTGATAGCTCGGTGGTTGGTTCATAGTAGAGGCTCAATAAACATTTGATGACTAAGGGAATTAAATGACATCTAAGGTGAGAATTGAAGGGTGAGGGGTTAGCCAGGAGGGAAGTGTGTGTGTGTTTGTGTGTGTGTGTGTGTGTGTGTGTGTGTGTGTGTGTGTAATAGTGGGTAGCAGTGGGAAATAAAACGGGGAGGGAGTAGCATGTGATCCTTGGGGGTGACAGAGACTGTAGTTCTGGGGACTGGAAGCTCATATGCTATGGGTGTAATAGAGCCATTTTGGGGAGGCATGGGGAGGGCTGACTATGAGAAGAATGTGGAGTTAGTAAAAGTTTTAAACAAAGGAAATGCATTAAATTTGATATGCAAGTTTTAAGGTCCAGGAAATGGATTGGAGAGGACATAGTGGAAGCAGAGGGACCAATTTGATGGCTTCTGCAGGAATCTTGATTAGAGATGTTGTGGCTGGAAAAATTCCTGTAACTGAGACGGGGATGTGGGTAGATTCCACTATGACTATGGATATAGAATTGCTTAGAGCAGGAAATTGCCTATGGAGAAGGAAGGAAAGATGCCTGAATGATGCCTTGGGAGGGTGCTGGAGTCATTCACTTACATGATAACAGAGGAACAGGAGCAGTGGGGAGAGAAAATCCCATGTGGACACGTTGAGTTTGAGTTGCCTGTGGGAAGTCCAGTGAGTAGTTGTAAACATCTGTCCTAACCTCATGGGAATGATCTGGCTTGAGATATAGGTTTAGACACTCATTAGCATTTGAGATCAGGCTTTATAACTGTGATCCATAGTTAAAATAGGAAGCCCCATGAACCTTAGAAATTCTGTTGAAATCTTACTGCATGTGCATTTGTGTTGGAGAGTTAGCTTTGTATCAACTTTTCCAAATGTCCGTGTCCCCAAATAAGTTAACTCTTGATCTGTGTGGTTACTGAAGCTGGAAGGAGATATGAGATTTCTCAAGCAGAGCAAGAAGGGAAGAGAGCTGACTGCTGTGGGAACATCAGCATTTCAGGGTTGGGAGGCACTGTGCCAAGTCAAGGGTCAGGGAGGGTCAGAGTATGGAGGACAAGATGAAGGTTTACAGAAAATGTTAGCTTTGCTGTTTATAAAACACTTTCACAGACATGGTCATTTCATATCTTAGTAACTCAACTAGATATTTATCATTTTGCTCTGTGTCAGTTAGCGTTCAGTACAAGACACAGAAACTTGGCTATAAATTTTAAACAAGAAGGGATTTAATACAGAGAATTAGGTGCTTACACAATCACCAGAAGGGTGAGCCTTAGGAAAAGATTTCCAGAACAAGAGAGAAAGAAGGTCAGAGTGCAACCCTGGCACTGGGTTTGAAAGGCCACTCACAATGGCTCTGCCAAACCTGCACTGCTTCACCCTGGGGTGCTGGGGAAGGCACAGGGATAACTGTAGTTCAAGTCTCCTGTTTCCATGATCTTTCTCGACAGCATTAAACAGTCAATGAGGGGCCAGAAGATGGCCCCACCTTACTTCTACCTTCTAGAACTCTCTGCAATAGTGCATTTAATTAGTGGATCCCAATTAATCCCTACATTCTTAGATTCAGGGAAGTTTGGAAAATATAACTATACCACCTCTCTACCTATATAAGGAGAGTGACGTGGAGATAAAGAAGGGGCCAGATGGTAAATATTTTAGTTTTTGTGTGCCTATTGTAGCTACTACAAAGCAGACATAAACAGTCCAGAAGGGAATGAGCATGGTTGTGTTCCAGTAAATCTTTATTTATAAAAATGGGTAATGGGCTGGATTTAGCCTGGGGTCATCTTTTTCCCACCCCTGAAGTAAGTCAGTCAATTCACACAGTGACTACCATGGGTTTTTCTTACAGATGAGGAAACTAAAACCAGAGAGATTCAGGGTCATTTAGCCAAGTGCAAGTGAAAACATATCCTGGTTATTTTGGTTCCGAGGTTCATGCTCTTTTTAGCAAACCATGATCTGGGCCCCCCTCCTTTGGGGAAACTTTAGATGTAACAGAGGAAATTAAATGTATGCTTCCTTGTTACAGCCCATGGTTAGAGCCCCAAGAATGGGGCAAGATGCTTGTGTATACACAACATTTTTGATAGGAGAAATTAGGACAAGTTTCATTGTGAAAATGCTTTGAGCTAGGTGTTGAAGAAAGGTGTAACTTTAACACGTGGAGATGTTGGGGGGTTGGGAGGAAGTAGGGCTCAAAAGAGCATTTCAGATAGAGCTGGAAACTTTAAGGCAAGTTTAGAAAAGTAGATAGGAACCCAAACTCATCTAAACATTGTGACCTTCGAGGGTGTAAGCAGAGATAAGGCTGGATTAGGGAGAAGTTCAGATGTTAGGATAGGAATCTGCACCTGAAAAGCAGAAGCACTGGCATTTTTGAACAGGCCTGGGATACACCCATTACTTAGGAAGAATTATCTGGTGTTGTGGTATAGAATTTTTTGAGAGTTAGAAGATACTGCTAACAAGAATCCATGTCGGAAGTTGTTGCAATACTTTTGCATGAGGATGCAAAAGAAGCATTGGTTATGAGGGATGTCTTGAGCCATTTGTGGGACTTGTAAACTTATAGATGTGGATAAAGTAGAAGGGTGGCTTTGATAGTGAGGAATGAGAAGAAGACCAAAACTTGGAAAGCTAGGAGCAGGAGCAGGAAAGGTGGTGAGTTCTGTCTTCGATATAAGGTGCTGAGGAGAGAAATGGAGATATGGGTCAGATAATTGGAAATGTGAGGTTGATCTTCAAGAGGGAGGTAGTTGGGAGTTTGTTCATATAGTTGGACAGAGAGCCACAGAAGGGCTCAGACCTCCCAGGGAGTATGGGTAGTGGAGGATGCCCAAAGCAGGAACCAGGGGATTTAGGCAATTGAGAACCAGGAGGGGGATAAGGAGAGGAAAATAGAGTAAGTGGGGTAGGCAGAGTGCCAGGTTGGGTATTATACCTGAGGAGTCAGGGGAGGAGCTGTTTCCAGAAAAAGGAATGTCCAGTCGTGTTGCATGCCACAGGGAGGTCGTATTCATGAAAGGCCCCTGTATCACACAACCAGGATGGGTGACCCCTGAGAGAACTGTTTAGTGTGTAGTGAGTAAATGGAGGCAGAGGCTGTCAAAGCATGTTAAACTGGCAGCTGGCATGCGGCCCACCGGCCACAAGTTTGACATGCTTGCGCTGATCTCTCTCTCTCTTTTTAAATGTATATATTATTGATTTCAGAGATGAAGGGAGAGGGGGAGAGAGAGAGAGAGAAACATCAATGGTGAGAGAGAATCATTGATTGGCGGTCTCCTGCATACCCCCCAATGGGGATCAAGCCCGCAACCCAGGCATGTACCCTTGACCGGAATTGAACCCAGGACCCTTCAGTCCGCAGGCCGATGCTTTATCCATTGAGCAAAACCAGCTAGGGCTTGCAGTGATCTCTTAAGGAGTTTGATACTGAAAAGAAAGAGGAGAGATGATGGTAGGTTGACATTTTTGTTTGTTTTAAAGTTGATTAATTCTTCAGTGCCTGAATACCAGAAATGACTTAACTTCTCAGAATATATATTACTAGAGGCCTGGTGTATGAAATTCGTGCACTGGGTGGGGGGGTCTCCTAGCCTGGCCTGCGCCCTCTTGCAGTCCGGGATCCCCGCGATCGATCGCCCTAAAGAGGTGGGCCCTGCCCACCAGCCGGGGCTCCTCGATGGATGGCCCCTGCAGAGGGAGGCCCAGGCTACCCGTCACTGGCCAGGTAGCCAAGGCCTCCCTCTTTGTGGTGATCAATCGCGCCCTGCAGAGGGAGGTCCCGCCCACCTGCCACAGCCCGTTGATAGGTGGCCTGGGCCTCCCTCTTTGAGGCAATCGCAGAGCCCCCCAATTGATCGTCCTGCTGGCCGATAGCCTAGGCCTCCCTCTGTGGGGTGATCATGGGGTAATGGTGGCCCTTCCCTCCCAACACACACACCCAATCTCATCGCACCCGCCTTGGCTGGCCTGGCACCAGTGGGTGTCATAGCATGGTCATCTGGACGGTGGGTCGCTCTGCTGTTCCGCCATTCATTTGATTTGCATACTACACTTTTATTATTATAGATGATTTCTCCCCTTCCCCTACCATGCATTCTTCCTAAAGAAAAAGTGATTGAAAGAGGAACACCATCTAGTTCTCTCTTGATTTAAGGATTCATTTTTGGGTCAGTTGTTTGTGTCTGACTTGACTGCTTTTTGGCCCTGCGGGTGGCCTCTTCTGGCAACCTGTGAGGTAACAGACAAACGCGTGTAGTTGTTAAGCCAACTGCCTCCAGCCCTTGAGGCTCTGCTAAATTTGGAACACGCATTAGTCCCAATCTAAGTCTGCACTCAGAGGGGGGAAAATAAGTACCAACTTTGAAATTTCTGAGGTTATACATTCGTGGAATATAAAATCAGCAAGTTGATGATTTTTGTCTTACCTCACAGGATTTCTTTCAAACCCACTAGAGAATTGCTGTGCAGTGCTGTGAAAAGTTTGTTCTCTCCAGAGTCTTTCCTAGAAAAAAAGTAGGTATGCCCAAGCCCCCAAAGGAACTATTTTATACATCAGTGCTTTCTAGGATAATCAACAAAAATAACACCTTGCAGCAGAAACGGCAAACCAAATGAATTCTGGAGTTTCGGGTGGGAAATGATTTTATCCATCTCAATTAAAGACACATTCTAACTCTTGTTTCCTTTCACACCTTGGTCTGTCGCCTCCACCCCAAATCAGTTTGGTATCAGATAGGTTATGAAATGGATGCAAGAAGAGGTAACTTGGGTGAATAATTTTTCCTCAGTGGAATTCATTTCCTCACTCCCATATTTACACAGCGATGTTATACTTGAATGGCCCTAAATTGTGTTTCTCTGGAGCTCTTCGGGGATTAGAGCCCACAGTTCTCTTTCACATTTGTATAGAACTTTAGTTTTCGAAGTGTTTAGACATCCATGACTCTCATTTGGCCTCACAATAAGCTATGAGATGGACAGCACAGACATCATCTTGAAGCTCATGGCAGGGAAAGGAACAGAGATGCAGAGTGGTCCACCAGCCAGCCAGGGACACACAGGTTGCCAGTGGCTGATTCAAGGCAGAAGCTCAAGTTTCCCAGCTCCTCATGCAGTATTTTTCCCGTTATGCTTTGGGTGGCAGCTTTGGCATGAAGTGTTTTCTTTCACTGTTAAGCACCTCAACGCCTGTAAGCTTTGGATAACATCAGGTTGGTTTCTGGTCGGTCATTGATCGTGGAGGGCCAAGAGCAGAAACCACAGACTTTAAATGACAGTTCCCCTTATTGGAGGTTTGGCCTTTATTGATCAGAGGTCTTTTGTTAAGGGAAGGTATACATTGGTAGAAGAGGTTTGTCAAATCTTTTAAAAAAAAAAAAAAAGGAAACTTCTGGGCTCCTTGGGGATTCTGATTATGGCAGAGTTTGCAAATGTGAAGTATCCTCCTATATAATAAAAGCCTAATATGCAAAGCAACCACATGGAGGAACTACCGGTCACTATGACACACACTGACCACCAGGGGGCAGACGCTCAATGCAGGAGCTGCCCCCAGCCTGCAGGCCCCAGGCCAGCCAAGGCGGGTACCAGCAGGGGCCCCTGATTGCCCCACCAGTCGCCCCACAGATGAGCCTTGATTGCCGGCCAGGCCTAGGGACTCTACCCATGCACGAATTTTGTGCATCAGGCGTCTAGTATACTTTATATAAAGCCTGGAGTACTTTATAAAGGCAGTGGACAGTGTGTTTCCTGGGAACATTGATTTTTGCACCTGTTAGTCTCTGGACACTGCTGTCTTTGGCACATTGTTGTTATAAATATGTCTGTGTTGCTCCTCTTTTAGAAATGGTCTGTTATCCAGCTTGCTGGAGGTTTTCTGTGTGCGTGAGCCTGTGCTTGAGGTAAATGGAACACGTTTACTACCGCAAAACTGAAGGTAGTGACGTTGATAATACCCTAGCCCTCAAGTAGTCTTTAAATATTCTTAACCCTGGAGATGGCCCAAGAAATTGCTTTCTCTTTTCCCTGTACCACTCAACACACAAATCCTAAATTACTGCTGATCAAAGACACGTAAAGTACAAAGCAATAAGCATTTTGTTTCTGTATTTTAGGGAATGAACAATGAGTGAAAGCAAACTCCTTGATAGGGCTTAAAAATATTGTCATCGTTATATGGATTCATAGAGCTGAGACCTCTATTTTGTTCCTTTGTTGACTGCCATGTCATTACACTGCATTGAGGGGATTTTTTAAAGCAGCTTTATTGAGATATAATTCACATATCAATAATTCTCCTAGTCAAGGTATACAATTCAGTGGTTTGGGGTATTTTACCTTTATTAATTTCTAAAAATCGTGGTATAATATATACAACACGAAATTTGTCATTTTAACCATTTTTTAATATACAATTGAGTGGCATTGGTTACATTCACACTTTTATGCAACCATCACCACTATTTCCCAAACCCTTTCAGCACTTCAAACAGAAATTCCGTGCTCATTAAACAATAATACCACCAGAAGGATTTTTGAATATGCTTTGATAACTACTGTCAGCTATATATCAGGCCTTTGAGGACGATTTTGTTAATTCTTTAGGGGACATTTATTCTTTTAGGGGAAGTTCCATATAGTACATGACACAGGTTGGGTTCGCTCAGGAAGCAGCCTTTGAGATTCTTAAGCAGGACATTCTCAGGGAATCCCTTAGCGTCAACACTTGTGGGGAAGGGAAGGAGGCAGGATTGGGCAGGAGAAGATGGGCTGCCTCCTCCGGGGAACCCTGGAACTGGGACCCCTTTGGATCCTGCAGTCATAGGATGCAGCTGGCCCAGGAAGGGATAACATTTCACCAGCAGCAGTCCCAGTAGGTAGGGAGTCGGGGAAGGAATAAAATCTTCGGTACTTGGTTCTCAAATGTTGCTGCCCATTGGAACCACCTAGGTAGCCTCAAAACACTCTGCTTGGTTGCATTGATATGGGGGTAAGAAATGGGCATCAGAGTTTTAAAAGCTCCCCTGGTGATCCTAATGAGCAACGGTTTTGGAGTGTCTCAGTCCTGAGGAGGCATCAACATGTCCCTGTGGGCGGTGCCTGGGTTCTGGAGTCAGGAAAATTTGAGTGAGGTTCAACCATTTACTAACTCCTGAGTTCTTATTTATGTCCTGCTGATGAGACGTTGCTACCGGGCTTTTAAAAGTATGAATAGATGTGTGTTTGGGTGGCAGGGCACTTACAAATCAATACAAAACCAGTGATCACTTCCATGAAAATTTGGCAGAAGACAAGAATGCATAATTACCAAAGAAAAAATTCAAATGGCCTTTAAATATTTGAAAATGTGTTGTCTTAATATATTGATTGTCTTCATTTGTCTTTCATGTCTGAAGAAAATGAAGAGTGTTTGCTTATAGTACTCAGTAATGGTCAAGGTGGTGGCCGGAGACATTTTCAGACTCTTGCTGTAAGTGTATATTGATATACATGTATGGTGAAACATGCAGGAATATGCATAAGAATGCTTAAAAAGCAGATGTCTTTTGACATAGCAAATATAATTCCAGAAATTTATCCTGAGGACATAGTGTAAAGGTGTTTGCATAGAGGTGTAATTGCTGAGCCTTTTTGGCAACTGTGGAAAATTGGGCATGGCATAAATGCTCCTTAATAGGGTATTGGTTAAATACGTTCCGGTACATACCTTTTCTGGAACTGTATAGTCATTAAAAATAATAATGTAGCCCGGCAAGTGTAGCTCAGTGGTTGAGCGTCAACCTCTGAACCAGGAGGTCACAGTTCGATTTCCGGTCCCTTCTTCACTGAAAAAAAAATTAATAATGTAGCTGTCCATGTATTAACAGAGGAAGAGAGACACCATGTACTTGTAAATGAGAGAAGCAGTTAACAAAACACATGAGCCTATTTTCGCATTAAAATTATGTTTGCATTGAAATGTCTGTAAGAAAAATACCAGATGTTCATAGTAAACTATTTTTTTCCCCTGAGTAAAAGAATTACAGGTGAATTTTACTTTCCATGTCATATCTCTCTGTAATATTTAGACTTTAGAAACATTAAACATATATGAACTTAACTTTTATGTGTAAATTTTATATTAATGAAAAATATAGAGCCATGTCCAAAAATTATGTATTTCTAAAATTACGTGTGTGTGTGTGTGTGTGTGTGTGTGTATCTCCACCTATACAGCAGTCTAAAAGGGAAAAATATGTAATCCAATTAGTGGTTCTCCCTAGAATTTGGGGACACGGGTGATTTTAATTTTTTTTCTTATGCTCATTTATACTTCACAGGATTTTATAATGAGATTGTATTCACTCTTATGAGAAAAAAGTAGCTTTTAATATTTCAGCATGCTTGCCTGACCTAGTTTTCCAACCACTCTTGCATCTATTTCATGTGAAGGGTCCTTTGATTAGCATTTTTTTTCTCCATGTCTTTCTCCTCGCCTTCTTATTTACATGATCACTATTACGTGTTGAATAGTTGTGTGCAATATCCAATTATGGGCATTTATTCAGACTCTCACATTTGTTATCAAGTTGTGCATTTTCACTTTACTCATTGTTTCCCCTCCCAAGTAACGTTTGACCTTTAGATGAGGCACCTTCAAGCGCAGAATCCGTCATCTGCCATTATGCTTTTAATTCATCTATCAAATGGTCATGTGTCCTCCATAAATATTGATACTAAATTAAGTCATTCCCTGTTTGCTTTTAGGAAGAGCTTTGAGGTTATCAGATTTACCGGGCAGGTAGGATTCGTCAAGGAGAAATGCATGGAAAGCTTCCAGCAGGCGAGGCTCTTCCGTGTGGCAGACAAATCTCATTCATCCCTTTAGGCCCCAAAGTAAACATTGCTTCCTCTGTCGCATCATCTTGACTCCTCCTGGGAAGCTGGTGCTGACTTCTCCATGTTTCCTTATGGCCTTTATTAATTTTTATTGTAAGCAGTGTGGACGACTATAATCCCATTAGACTTCCAAATAGAAAATGTGGTAGCCATCCACCAGCCCCCCAGTGGTCATTACCTCCTGGGATTCATGCCCTTGACAAATAGATTTTAACAGAAGTGATGATAGGTCATTTCCAAGATTAGGTTACAAAAGACTGAGTTCTTTCTGTTGTATCACTCACTCTATGGAAAGCCAGATGTCATGCTATGAAGACAGTCATACAATGTATGGAGAGAGGCTCACATGGCAACAGCTAATAAGAAAAAAACACAGAGGCTGGCCATCAACCAGGTGAGTGCCCTTCAATGCAGATCCTCTCCTTGTTGAGCCTTTAGATCAGTGGTTCTCAACCTTGGCTGCACATTAGAATCACCTGGGAATCTTTTTAAAATCCTGATTTCTGGGCCTCATCCTCCGGAAATTCTGTTTCTTTGTTATGGGGTGGGGCCACAACATTAGTAACAAAGAAAGAGAATTTCCGGAGGATGGGGCCCAGAAATCAGAATTTTAAAAAGATTCCCAGGTGATTCTAATGTGCAGCCAAGGTTGAGAACCACTGCTTTAGATGTTCCAGGCCCTACCATCAGCTTGATTGCAACCTCCTCAGAGACCCTGAGCCCAGTCCACCCATCTCAGTGCCTCCCAATTTTGACCCTCGGAACCATGTGAAACAATAAATGCTTGTTGCTTTAAGTGCTGAGTTTTGGGGTAACCTATTGTACATCAGTAGAGAACTAATAAGAGGTTGGTATTAGAAGTGGGGTGCCAGTGCTACAGAAAACTAAAATGTCGTAGAGGCTTTGATTGTGGGCAGTGTACAGTGGAAAAGCTATAAGAATGCTGAGGGACATGTTAACAGAAGCTTAAAGTGCTTTGAGCACATTGTCCGTAGAAGTTTGGATTTTGAGAAGGCTGCCTGTGAAGGCTTAACAGAAAATGAGGAAAATCGCATTGGAAACTGGAAAAGGGAGTCTTTGTCTTTGTTATAGAGCAGCACAAAATTCAGCAATGTTGTTGTGGAAGGTAGAAAGTGTACCTAATGAACTGTGTGATACAGTTAAGGAGATTTCTGACCAGAGTGTTGAAAATGCCTTCTATTTTTTTCCTGTTACTTATAGTAAAGTTTCAAGAAAAGAGTAACTGAAGGCAGAAATAGACAAAAAGAGCCAGGACTTGCTGTTTTTGAAGATTGCCATCCTCTCCAGATGGCACATGAAGCTAAAATTAAGAAATGGCTTCTGAGCAAAGATCAAATTTGGGGCACTTATAGGAAAACAAGTTCCAACAGGAAGCCAAGGGTGTAACTGTATAATGTTTTACTTTATATTTTAATTGAATTTATTGGGGTCACATTGGTTAAGGTTTCAGATGTTCAATTCTATAATACATCATCTGTATATTGTATTGTGCGTTTACCACCCCAGGTCAAGTCTCCTTCCATCACCATTTATCTCCCCTCACCCCCCCATACTCTCTCCTACCTCCTCCCACATCCATTCCCCTCTACAATCTTTTCTTAAGATCCCAAAATCAAAGATGGTGTCTCAGAGTACGGTACAGTCAGCTAAAAGGCCTTCTAAAGAGAGTAAGGGTTTGCTTTATGGATCCTCTCATTCAAATAGCAGAGCTTCTTGGAAGCTCAAGGACATTGTCCCTCAACAAAAGCCCAAAGTGAGGAAGGACCATGGCAAAGAGATTTGTGGGTATGGCTTTTGTCGAATGGAATGAACCCTAAAAGGATTCACAGAAGGCTCAAGGTTTTTAAGAGAGTTACACTTGAAGAGACACCATCATCTTGAAGTGAAAGGGACATGGAGAGGACAAAATAAAAAGAGGCATTTGGACCTCCAAGTATCAACAAGTAGGAAACAGGCTGAGAAAACTTGTCAGCTGTGAACACTTATTACCTTTAATGAAAATGGAAGGATGATCAAGAGGCCAAAACCAAGAGCCCAGAGAATGAAGTTAAGGGTCATAGAGAATTATTCTAACACCTCAACTTGAGACCTAAGCAAAGACCTTGAAACATTTGCTTGGTGGGGTTTCAGAATTGCTGCCTCTTACATGCTTCCCTATTTCTCCCTTTGTGAGCAGGAGTGTTTATGGCAGTTATTCTCTGCTTGTCCCACCATTGTGTGTTGAGTGTGTGAGAACAGATAGCTTGTTGCTTTAGTTGCACATGTCTACAGATTGGGAGAAATCGTATTCAAGGATCTTCAGTTTAGGGACTGTACTCAGGAACCTCATCTGTACCTAGACCTGATTTGGATGGTGAGGGTCTGGGTGTGCAGCTGATGCTGTGAGGGGATGATACTTTTGGGGATGGGAGGGGTCAGTGTTTATTGCTTGTAAGAGATATGTGAATCATTGGGAGCCAGAATGTGAGGCAGTGGTAGGCAGCCTCCAGGACAGCCAGCCCCCCGTGATCCCTTATTCTTGGCATTCAGAGTTGTGAATCCCTCCTCTTCCCACACTGTAGTAGGGTTAGTCCTTGTGACCAAGAGCAAGAGTGATGGCATGTCACTTTGAGACAACTTATTAAAGACTGCATCTTTGCCTGGTTAGTATGGCTCAGCAGTTGAGTGTTGACCCAGGAACCAAGAGGTCGCTGGTTCGATTCCTGGTCAGGTCACATGCCCAGGTTGTGAGCTTAATCCCCGGTGGAGGGCGTGCAGGAGGCAGCCGATTGATAATGTTCCTCTCTCATTGATGTTTCTATCTCTATCCCTCTCCCTTCCTCTCTCTATAAAAACATATTAAAATAAAAAGACTGCAGCTTCCACATTGGGCATACTCTCACTCTCTTGGATCACTCGCCATGGGGAATGCCAGCTGCCATATGTGGAGGGCATTCAGGCAGCCTTGTGGAGAGCTCCACATGGTGATGATCTTTCGCCTAAAGTCATGTGAGTGAACTTTCTTGTAAGTGTCCCAAGGCTTCAGAGGATGGAGCCCCAGCTGCCAGCCTGACTGCATCCTCACAAGACCCTGTGTAGAGAAGAATTAGCATAGGAGGCCCGAGACTGCTGTACTTAGAAGGGCTGCTAATAAGACTGGTTCTTGGCTGGCATCTGGGTACTTGGATTTAGGGAGGGTTCCCTCCATTCTCTAACTGATATGAGTGGTTTAATGTGCCCAATTATGCAAACATAGTTATTTATGATGAATACCTGCTTCTAACTTGGAGTCTGGAATTTTGGTATGTGCTAGGCAGAGGGTGTGTGCATGAGCAGCCCCCCTGCAAAAACCCCGGGGAACTGCATCTCTAACGAGCTTCCCTGGTAGACAACACTTCACCACGTGTTGCAGAGTCAGATGCTGGAGGAACGAAGCCTGTGCTGTGGGACTCCATGGGGAGGGGTCTCTGGGAAAGGTGTGCCTGGTTCCCTACAGAATTGGCTCCATGCCCCTTTTCCCTTTGCTGATTTTGCCTTACATCCTTCTGCTGTAATAAATCATAGCATTGAGTCATATGATGTGTGAGTCCTGTGAATCCTCCTAGTGATCCCTGAACCTGGGGGTGATAGAGACCCTGAGCCAGAACCTGTGAGATAATAATTGTTTGTTAATTTAAGCCACCGAGTTTTGGAGTAGTCCCCCCTCGCACTCCCCCCCCCGCCCCCCCCCCCCCCCAGCAATACAAGAAGCCCATCATTCCTCTCTCCCCAGCATAGTGTCTGGAACGTAGGTGCTAAAGAAATATTTGTTGAGTGAATTGATATTTCTGCCTTTGAAGAATTTTCTAGTCCATCTGGTTGCTTTGCAGGAGGAATCTAAATCCTGGCTTGGTGCTAGGAAGCAGGCTCTCCTCCCTTTTGTCTGGAGGAACCAGTCCTCGTGGCAGCAGCCTGCCTTACGTTGGTCACATCCTGCCATCTTCCTTTTTGGATGAGCTCCATGTGTATAGGAACTAGTGTGTGACATGCTGCTTCTCTGGTGCCCACTTTTTCTGACTTCCCTTGATTCCCCCCTCTCTCTCCTTTGCCTCGGTGATGATAGCTATTCTTACCCTTGGAATAAAACCCTCTTCCTGCTGAAAAATTAATCACCAAGTGTTTCAGGGCCTTATAAGATATTAATATCTGCATCTTGCCTTTTTATCATATATTTACCTTGACAGAAGCTCAGACAAAAGAACTTTTTTGTTGTTTTAGATTGTCCCTTCCTCTGCATGCCATCTTGAAATAGACTTATATACAAAGGTAGCAACCATTCACCCTAAGATGACTTTGATGTGGGGGAGAAAGCTAAAATATGTACTAGAAGTAGACTTCTTTCAGTTATTTACAGTTTCTTTTTCATTTTAATGTATATTTGGACTACTTTCTGGACTTTTCTCTTTCGTTCCATGCTTTGACTGTATATCCCAGCTCTATAGACATGGCCAAGATGTACTTGCTTTATATTATATAGTTTTGTTTTCTGTTTGTGAGTATGTCTGTGCTTTATTTTTTATTGAATTTATTGGGGTGACATTAGTTAATAAAATAATATAGGTTTTAGGTGTTCAGTTCTGTAATACTTCATCTGTTATGGTATTGTTTTCACCATTCCAAGTCAAGTCTCCTTCCATCACCATTTATCCCCCCTATACCCTCATTTACCTCTCCCCACCCTCTTTCCCTCTAGTAATCACCATGCTATTTACAGTTTCTTAGTATTTTAATCAAGGGATATGTGTGTGCTTGTGTACGTGTGTACACATGCACATGCACACGCACATACCCCATAATGATATCTGGAACTCATCTTTTGATAGTTGTGAGAACCTTTTATCTCCCTTCAAATCTTCTTGAGTCTTTTTTTTTTCAATTTTAACTTTTCAATTATAGTTGACATTCAATAGTATAGTAGTTTCAGGTGTACAGCATAGTGGTAGACATTTATATAACATACAAAGTGATCCCCCCAATAAGTCTAGTACCCACATGGCACCATACATAGTTATTACAATATTGTCTTATGATTCATTCACTCATTCATTCATGTTATTTTATTTGTCAATTACAGTTTACATTCAATATTATTCTGTATTAGTTTCAAGTGCACAGCATAGTGGTTAGACAATCATATATTTTATAAAGTGGTCCCCCCACCTTGATATTTCAAGTACCCAGCTAGCACCATATATAGTTATTACAATATTATTAAATACATTCCCTATGCTGTACTTTACATCCCAGGACTTAACAGATGACCTTGATTCCTATTTTCCTGATAATCTCAGGGATATCTAATAGGAACTCTCTCATTTGACCTCCTTTCCACTAAATTTAAAAATATATATATTTTTATTGATTTCAAAGAGGAAGGGAGAAGGAGAGAGGGATAGAAACATCAATGATGAGAATCATTGCTTGGCTGCCTCCTGTATGCCCCCTACTGGGGATCGAGTCTACAACCAGGGCATGTGCCCTGACTGGGAATTGAACTGTGACCTCCTGGTTCATAGATTGATGCTTAACCACTGAGCACACCAGCTGGGATCCTTTTCACTAATTTTTAAAGACATTTTTCTCCTCTTTTATAAAAAAAATTGTCAATTCTTCTGTCAAAGGATTACCCTCTTTACCCTTTTTTCTGTGCAGTGTAGTAATTTCTAATGCTCTGATAATACAGTGTTCATGCTCTGTTGGTACTCAGGATTCACGTATGATAATCCATTAGAACATGAGAATAAGATATTAGAATTGCTATTTATTTTTAAAAATTTTGTTTATGAAATTTTAAAATGTATGTAAATTTAGAGAGTATATGTAATTTCAAAATGATGAAATATTCATGTATTGGAAGTACATGCCAAATTTTTAAGTGACTGAAGTAAACAACTAAAAAGATTCGGAGGCCAAAAACATTTATGCAACACAAGGCATTTTATAGTCTTTAAGATTAATTTTGCATGTAAGTGATTTGATGGACACCTATCTTTTAATTGATTATTTTAAGGGTTTCTGCTTTTTAGAGAAAAAATTTAAAATTTAGACAAGCAAAAGTTAGTAAATCAAACCACTTGTAATTTGACAACTCACAGATAAATATTATTGACAGTTGTACATTAACATTTATTGTACATTTCAGCTAGCTTTTTTTAGACATATGGACATTATTTTTCTTTAAAAAAAGAAAAGATATGTATTTATAATTTTTATAAATCCTGTATATTGCTTTTTGAACTTTAAAGAATGAACATTTCCTTTGATACTGAATATTTTTATATATTTTAATAGCATTACTTTATCCTATATAATAAAAGGCTAATATGCAAATAGACCGACCGGTCGCTATGATGTGCACTGACTACCATGGGGCAGGCGCTCAATGCAGAAGCTGCCCCCTGGTGGTCAGTGCACTCCCACAAGGGGAGCGCCACTTAGCCAGAAGCTGGGCTCACGGCTGGCAAGCACAGCAGTGGTGGTGGGAGCCTCTCCCACCTCCACAGCAGTGCTAAGGATGTTTGACTATTGGCTTAGGCCCGCTCCCCAGGGGGAAGCCATCAGTCTAACATCCCCCGAGGGCTCCTGGACTGCAAGAGGGCACAGGCTGGGATGAGGGACCCCCCCCTGAGTGCATGAATTTTGTGCACTAGGCCTCTAGTAAAGATATAAAAATAATTTATTTAGATAATGTAATTCCTCTACTGTTAGATTTTTAGGCTCCTCCAGTTTATTTTTTCTTCTCCTTCTGCTATTTAAACAGTTCTGTAAAATGGATGCTATTAACTATGCTTTATATACCTGGGATATATCTTTAGGAGACATTCCTAAAACTTGCAATTCCCTTTAAGAGTTAAGGGTTACCTCCAGGCATAGCATCAGCAGAAATAAATTTTAGCAATTATTTCTAGTGTATGTCCCTTGTCAAGTAAGCCAGGGTAATCACCAAGTAGCTCTATAAAATAAAGACGAATTACATGTTAATGACTTCTAATATCTAGGAACCATTAACACTGAGATGTCAATGTGTGGTAGTTTATAGGGCTAGTGTGTAATCTCCCAGATTTAATAGGTAAGTAGGAGCCCTTTTGTAGGCAGGTTCATATAGTGGCAATGGAGGGGGCAATTAAAGTCTTGTTAGAAGAAATTTGTCATTTGTTCTGTGAACAATGTCGTTTATTTACCACACACTTGAGGAGGGCAGGGATGTGGCTGTTTCACTTCACCATTCGTCTACCAGTCCAGAGCTTGGCCATAAGAGGCACTCAATAAATATTCATGAAATAAGTCAATATTCATTAACAAACAGGTCTGTGTCTTGTTGAATATCTTGCAATGTATGTTGTAAACATAATGGAAGGCTTTGTATGATCAACTGATAGTTGACAATGGAATTCTTGTCCGCAGAGAGGGATGGGGCCTTTCAGCATTTCTCCCGATTGTTATGATTGCTATTGGAGTTGAGGGCGAGCAGATTCAGGAACAATGCAGGGGGCATTGGTGAGTGCCTCACTCCATGCTGGTCAGCTCCTCAGTTTCCTCTGTGTTCCCTCTTGTGTGCTCTGGCCTTTTGCAGCTGCTGGATCCAATCTCGCTGTGAAAATAGTGTTTCCTCTCAGCTGACCCACGGGGTTCAGTGTTTGATTAACAAGTTTCTCATTTTCTGAGCAAAATATCTAGGCAAATCCCCTGTGGTTGATGCAAGGATCTGCAATAATTTGCAACCGCCTTGTGAGCCTTATATCGAATGAGCTCTTTGTAAGGATGCGGTGTCATTTATAATGCAGGCCCCATATCCACTCCTTGGGCCTTCTCAGTGCCAGGCATTGACTCCACATTGGTTAGCATCGACAGTCAGCAAAGGAATTACTTCAGTGGCTGCTGCCAAATTAAAAAAAAGTTAGACTTACAGTGTAGTGGATTTTCCTTTCTTCAAAGTAGTGACCTTGGGATAGATGTAATCCTTTGATGCTTCTATTGATGTTGCTATTGCCCCAAATGTTTCCGGAATTCTTCTTTTTAATTTGCCTTCAGAGCCTGTGGCACATTCTCTTGCATATTCTCAAGTCTGACAAATATTCATTCTTTGTAGGGGACTTTGATTTTGGGGAAAAGGATTTTGGCATGGAGTCCAGCAGCTGAGATGGGGGATGAGACCAGGGAGTACTGGTTCCACCCAAGGCAATGTAGGATTTCACATGCCTTGTAATCATGAGACTTATACGTGTGTCCCCAGCATGATTTCTTTTTAAAATAAAGTTTCAAATTGTAAAATATGTCAAGCCTGCAGAATACTATGGAACACTATCTGACAGGCATGTTCCCAGCACTGATGTAAACAGATGTTCGCATTTTACTGTTTTGGTTAGCACGTGTTCTTTCATCTTTCTCTCATCCTCATTCTTACTTCAAAAAGACTAGTTTTAAACTGTACCGTGCCGCCTGCCCATCTTTCCTTCACTTTCTCCCTCCCTCCCCCATTCTGTAGTCAGACCTCTGCTAAAATTGCTATGCTTCATTCCCAGGTGTGCTTATGCCTTTCTGAGAGAGTGTTTGAAAATTTACACTAATTGTATTATCCTGTGTATACCCCTATGGTGTTTTTGAGATTTCTCCATGTTGATTTGTTTTAATTACTCTATAATATTCTATTTGAATAAATCAGTTTATTCATCCAGTCGCCTAAGAGAAGGTCAAGATGGTTCCACCGTTTCCCTTTGCCGTAAATATGTCTACTTAGGAAAAGGTGCTGGAGATTGTCTAAAGCAAGTATCTAGAGGAGGCATTGCTAAGGTCTAGAATATGCACATCTTCAACTTAGTGTGTTTCTAAGCGGTTCTCCAAAGCTGTTGTAATTATGCTCCCATTAGCAGTTATTGTTCCCCCATGTCCTCTTGGTTTGTCAGATTTTTAATTGTTGCCTATCTGATTGGCATGGAATTGTGTGTCATCATTTTACTTTGCATTGCTCTGCTTCCTTCCTGATACGATCCAGCATCTCTTCATCTATGTAGTGGCCATCTGAGTTGCCTCTTTTGTGAATCGCCCATTCATATCCTTTGCCAATTTTTCTAATGCCATTGGCCTTTTTATTAATGATTTATAAGAATCATTTATAGTCTAGATATTGTAAGCTGCAAATATCTCCTCCTTCTCTGTGGCTTATGCTTTCACTTTCTTATGATGCCATTTATTCAACAGAAGTGTTATTTTTTAAAAAAAATCCTTAATCAAAGGTATGTTTTTTTAATTGATTTTTTTAAAAACCAAAGATTTTTTAAATTGATTTTAGGAAGAGGAAGGGAGAGGGAGAGAGAGAGAGAAACATTGATGTGAGAGAGAAACATTGATTGGTCACCTCCCACATGCACCCCCCAACTGGGGATTGAACTTGCAACCTGGTTTGTGCCCTGACTGGGATTCGAACCCTGGGCCTTTTGTGTACAGGACGATGCTCCAACCAACTGAGCCACACTGGCCAGGGCAGAAGTGCTATTTTTTTTCATATACAAGAGGAAGTTTATTTAGAAAGTCTCGGAAGTAGGAAAAGTGAACCAACTGGGCTACATGGACCCAGGAAACAGGGTGGAGGCAGAAGAGGGGCCCTTGGAGTTTAGAAGAAAGAGCAAAGGTATGTGCCTTGAGGGAAGAAGAGGGGAAAAGGTGCCTGCATGTTTCTGACACACACACACACACACACACAGAAAGAGAGAGAGAGAGAGAGGAGTGAGAGAGAGAGAGAGAGAGAACACCAGAAGTGCTAAATTTTAATAATCATATCAATGTTTCCTTTATGGTATGTTATTTTTTAGGTCTTGTTTATGAAATCCTGCTCTCTATCCCAAAGTCATAAAAATAGGCTTCTATACATTCTTTTAAGTTTTGAAATATGTAATGTTTTACAGTGACCTAGAATTGATTTTTTGTATAGTGTGACACTAGAATCTACTTTTATCTTCTTCCATATGGATGTCCAGTTGTCTCAGTTCCATATACTGAATCCGTTCGCCACGGTCATATGTCACGTTGCCACATATCTGTAGATGTGGTCTGTGGCTTTGTGGACTTTGTCAACGGTATGTTTGCCTACTGTGCCACAGCTCCTCTTTTTTAGTTACTTTGGGCTTACAAGTCTGGGTTAAGTTTTACCTTCAGAATGTCCTGGGTATTCCATGATCTTTCCACTTTCAAATATATTTCAGGAAGGTGAAAGCCTTCTTTTGCTTTGTTGGACTTATTCAGCCAGTTTTTAGATGTATTGTGAGAATTTGTCCCCTTAAGATACTGAGTTTTCTCATCTACAAACATGATAGAGCTAGCTGGGTATATTTAGATTTTTCGAAATGTCTTTCAATAGAATTTCATAATTTTTGCCATACTTTTTACTTACAAATCTCTGTTAAAAGTCTTCCTAAGTCTCCCATAGTCTGTATTACTGCTGTTAATGGCATCTTTTTTTTTTAAAAATCTTTTCCTGGTGTCGCTAGTGTATGGGAACATAATTTGTTTTCATATATCTTGCTGAACTCTCATTAATTTTCATGGTTTATTTGTAGACACTCTTGCATTTCCTATGCAGATAGATATATAATCTTTTGATAATGATATCTTTTTTTCCCCCCTTCAAGTTGTGACTAAAGGGAAACTGTTTCTCTACTCACAGCACTTCTTGACACTAAATATATGGGGTTTCCCCACATTTCAATTCTCCAGTTCTCTGTGGACACAAACTGGGTGTCTAATGATTTGTGCAATTCTGGAATCAACCAGAAATTAGCACAGACCCACAGGTTGAAGGGCTCAGTTCCACAAGACTGCCCCCTCTTTAACCACAAGTCCCCCTTTCCCATATTTCTGACCAGAAGGGCTACAATCATGGGTAGCCATGTCTTCTTCCTCAGGTTTGATAATTTGCCCAAATGGCTCACAGAACTCAGAAAAGTGTTTTATTTACTATTACTGGTTTATTATAAAGTACTAGAAGCCCAGTGCACGAAATTCATGCACAGATAGGTCCCTAAGCCTGGCTGGTGACCAGGGCCGATCGGGGCCTTCCAGCTGCCAGCCAGGGCCTTCCTTCATTCCACGCTGCCCCCTGGTGGTCAGCGCACATCATAGCAAGTGATCAAACTCCAGTCTCCTGGTCGAACTCCTGAGGGGACAATTTGCATATCAACCTTTTATATATATAGATATCACTCAGGAACTGCCAGATGGAAGACATGCTTAGGACAAGGTGTGGGGCAGGGTTACATGGAGCTTCCATACCCTTTTAAGGCACTCTACCCTCCTGGAGCCTCCATGTGTTCACCAGCCCGAAGCTCTCTACACCCCATCTTTTAGGGTTTTATGGAGATTCTTTTACATAGGCGTGATTAAGTCATTGGCCATTGGTGATTGAATTCAGTCTCTAGCCCCTCTTCCCTCCCTTCTGTTAATCAGCACCATCCTTCAAGAGTCACCTCATTAGCATAAACTCAGGTATGGTTGAAAGGGCTTATTATGAATAACAAAAGTTGCTTCTGTCATGCCTACAACTCAGGAAATCAAAGAGTTTTAAGAGGTCTGTGTCAGTCACTAGAGATAAAAACCCAAATATATATCACAGTATCACCATAATTTTTACTTATTTTACTTGTATTAATGTACTGACTTGGACTTCTACCTTACCACCTGTTTTTATAAATAAAGTTTTATTGAAGCTCAGCCACACCCATATTGTCTATGGCTCATTTTGCATCACAATGGAGACTTACCTACTTTGGACAATGACTTTTTAGTTTGCAAAGCTCTCAGGCCCTTTACAGAAAGTTTCCCAACCCCCTCAACATGTTTTGAACAGAGGGAGTAATAGTAACTTTTTGGTCTCATTTCTGACTTTAAAAAAGAGAGCTATAATGCTGTGCCTATAGGTAGGTTGGGTTTATAGGCTTTATTGGGTTAAGAGAATATCCTTCTATTCTTAGATTTGTAAGAAGTGTTTTCTTGTTTGTTTTGTTTTGTTATTTTCAAAATAATAAATGAATGTTGAATTTTATCAAATGTGTTTTCTGCATCAGAGAGGCTTTGTTTTTCTCTCCTTTTAAACATAATTATATTCTCTTTTAACTTATTCTATTATTTCCAGTTCTTGGGGCTAGAATCCTCAGACTAGAATCACTCAGACTTTACTGGGCATGCATCTATTTTTCCCCTGTCCAGTCCCTTCCCCCAGTGGGAAATAGACCAGTGGTACCCTGTGGAGTGTTCAATTGTAACTTCCTGGCAAAGCTGCATAAATGACATGCCTAAAAGATTTGGCCTTCCCTTTGTTTAATGTATTTTTATAATTTGTGAGCTCAGTGGGCCTGACTTTTCTGTGGGAATTGTCTTCAGTATGGGTGGGAGCTTTGTTTTAGCTTTTCCCATGCCCATCATTGGTCCCGGACCGATTTTTATGTTAATTTCCCAGGTTGGGCATTTCTGGACCGTGCAGGTAGCCTAAATTTATACTCCAAGTGTTTCAGGGGCAATGTTTTGGAGTTTAAATTTTGCAGGGATCATTTTGTTCTCCGCTCCTGGAGCCAGAGATAGACAAGTGATCAGAACTGATGGAGGATGCTTCCAGCCCCCTTCCCCTGGGGTTGCACCTCTTTGAGAAGCCTCACTTGGGCAGCAGCCTCCTTCCTGGGGCAGGCCACAAGGGCTTTGCCTCTTGTCTTCATGTGCTAGTTGACATCGAAACCTTTACCTCCCCTGGATCAATATTTGTTCTACTCCTCCCTCCTCCCTGTGCACCCCCTCACCCCCTTCCCCCGCAGGGGCAGCTGCCCAATTGATTCTTCCACTTACTTCTGGTTTTCAGTTGCTGCTTTGTTTCTGGCATCTGGTAATTCCCCCCTCTTTATTGCAAGTTTAACTATGCATTTAAAAAATATATTCTTTTTGACATTTCCAGGTGCTTGTCGCAGGAGTGTATGAATGTGTGTCATCTTATCTCATCATCTTGCTGGAATGAGAGGCTGCTCCTTAAATGCAATTTCAGCATTCAACAAACAAAATCTAATAAAACAAAAAGCAGAATCCCCAAATCGGATCCCTGAGGGAACTAACCATGAGCCCGGCAGTGTGCAAAGTCCTTTGCTATTAGCACATGTGATTCTTCCAAAGACCTATCACTCTTTTTGCCCAGATAAGTGAAGTAACTGGCCAAGAGGCAGAGCCCAGGGAGGACCTCAGCTTTGCCATAACATCCCTCCTCTTACATGATGGGAGCAGTGGTAACACCGGGTATTCAGTGAGCTTCTTCTCAAGGTGGCTCCTGTAAAGGTCAACATTATTCTCCACCTAACATTCCTAATATAGCTACACATTTGTCTCCTCTGGTAATTCTAGAGTATAATGATGGTGCTCGTCTGTAAGAATTTGACACTTGGGGTGGATTGAAATGAAAGAAAAATCGGAAAGCAGTTGTTTAGGATTTCTGCACCTGAAAAAGGAACACGGGCCCATCACCTGTACTTTTTTCTGAGTAACACAGAGCTCCAGGGAATTAATAGGAACCCACTGGTGTTCATGTTGCCAAGATTTTGGAGAAAGGTACCTTACTTCCAGGTCTACTAAGACATGTTTTAAGGATACAGTGTCATGCATGTGGTTTCAGGAAGACCACAGAGAGATCCATTTTTATATTCTCTCTTGGCTTATTTACTCATACTTTGAAATCAAGACCTCCGTAAAGATGGAATCAGTGATGATTATGATACTGTTATAATAAACCCAGTCATTAATAACTGGAAAGGAAAGAAACAAAGGGAAGGCCAAATCTTTTAGGCATGTCATTTGTGCAGCTTTGCCAGGAAGTTACAATTGAACACTCCACAGGGTACCACTGGTCTATTTCCCACTGGGGGAAGGGACTGGACAGGGGAAAAATAGATGCATGCCCAGTAAAGTCTGAGTGACATAGGAAAGGTACGTGTCTGTCAGTCACACCTGGGAACAGGTCATTAGCCAGAGTAGGCATGGCTACTGCAAGCACGGGAAGATATAAGATGCTTAATCTCTGAAACAAAGGAGTTCTCCCTCTTGTGCTCTTGCCTCTAGGTTCACAAGCAACTCTTGGGACTGTGATTGCAGGGGGTGCACTCTCTTGGCTCCCCTGCATTCTCCCACATGGCCCTCAGCCATGTGGACCCCACACACAATGGACTAATGGACTGTAACTAGCCTGATGCTGTACAGGACCCAGCTCCACCATGGAAAGGAAACCTGGACACCAGCTTTGCTTTTAGCTCTACTGAATCCCCAGCTGCATCTCTTCCAGGATGAATTAAGGCAGTGGTTGGCAAACTGTGGCTCGCGAGCCACATGCGGCTCTTTGGCCCCTTGAGTGTGGCTCTTCCACAAAATACTGGCTCTTCCACAAAATACCGACTTTTGCGCATGGGCCACGAAGTTTCAATAGCACTGTATGTGCATGCCCCCACGTGGTATTTTGTGGGGATTAAGGGAAATGGGACTTTAGAAACCCAGGGATGTAATTCCACACAAATTAAACTTCCTACCATATTTCATCCTCCCATAGGGGCCTCCAGAAATGCTTATTCCAGTGGTACCCCAAGAACCCCATTCCCACTAGCAATGGAGAAAGACCACCCATACATTTCTCCCATAACAATGATATTTTATGATGGTTGCAGATCACTGATATTTCCATCTCAGTAATGGCTGAGGGTGGATGCCAGGGTACTTCACCACAGCTCAACCTTGTTCACCGTCTGATTTAGCAGCATCTTGATTTGAGTTGAAACACGGCCCTGGGAATTTTTGCTCAGTGCTTGTAAGAGCGTTCTGGGACACTGCCTGCTTCCTGATGCTGTCTGAGAGGAGGTGCTTGCGCACTCAGGGCTTCCCTGAGCCCTGACCTGTTTTCTGGGAGAGATTAAAAGTGGTAGAACTTCCATTCTACCAGCAGCGTAAAATGACATCACTAAACTGTCACTAAACTACGAGGTTGTGTTGATGACTTTGCCAAGGATTTTCACAACGCACAGTAAATTGCACATTTGCTGGAGGAGCTGATCTTGCGATCCCCGTTTATCTGGAGCAGTCAATTACGAATCTGCTAATTAGCTTGATGTTTGGTCTCCCAGCTAAATGAGCTCTTGTAAACTCTGCCAGAGTCTGTATTTTCAAATGGTCTGAGAAGAGGAAAAGGAAAGACTGGGCCAAAGAGGTCATTGCAGGTCAGTTTCTTATAGTCAGAAATTTACTCAGTCCAAGTGCCTTCCTTTTCTCTTCCCAGAAAATACCCCTGCTTTGCCTTTCACAGCTACTCACCTGTCCCAGGATGAACGAGTTTTGCCGCCCTGTTCTGTTTTCAGGATTAACATTTGGAAAAGCCTATCTATGTATATAAATGCCTAATATGCAAAGTGTCCCCTTGGGAGTTCGATCAGGAGACCGAGAGTTCGATTGCTCTCTATGACATGCCCTGACAACCAGGGGGTGGCGTGGAGGGAAGGGATGCCCCGGCTGGCAGCTGGAAGGCCCGGATCGGCCCTGATCACTGGCCAGGCATAGGGATCCTACCTGTGCACGAATTTCATGCACCAGGCCTCTAGTGGTTACATAGTTCGCTGTGTGGCCTCCCCAGAGACAGACCTCACTTTTCTTCCCTGCCCTGAGGGAGACCCAGATTTTCTAATATTTGTACTCCATCTGCTCTGTTAATTCTTCTTCCTCTTCCTGGTGAGTAAGTGTGACTTTTCTAAGCTTCAGTACTTCCCATCTGCCTTTCTCTTTTTGCAGTTATTATTTTTTTTAATCTTTATTGTTGAAAGTGTTACCTATGTCTCCTCCCTCCCCTCCCGACCCCCCCATCCTGCCCACCCCTGTCCCCGCCCCAGGCCTTCACCACCCTATTGTCTGTGTCCAGAGGTTATGCATATATGTATACAGGTTCTTTGGTTGATCTCTTCCCACCCACCCCTACTCCCACCTTCCCTCTGAGATTCAAGTCTGTTCCATGCTTCTATGTCTCTGGATATATTTTGTTCATCAGGGTTTTTTGTTTGTTTGTTTGTTTTTTAGTTTTTGTGTTGTTGACAGTATTTTTAAAGATAATCACCAATAAATGCTAATGCTTATTGAATGTTTGATATGCCAGGCACTTTTGAAAACCCTTTAATAGCAACAACTAATATTTATTGAGCATCCACTGTGTGCCAGGCACTGCTTTAGCCATTGGGAATGTGGAGCAAACAAAACAAAGCTTGTTCCTCTTGAAGCATATGTTTTATTGGGCCAGCAGTCAAGCAATAAAACCCATCAGCAAACAGATATATATACTGTGTCGGTAGTTAACATGTGCTCTGAGGAAGTGGGGGTATAGAGGGACAGTGTGTGGAGAGACTGGCCAAGGGGAAGCCTCTCTGATGAAGGGATATTTGGGAAGAACAGAGTCTCCAGAAAATGAAAGAACAAGCCCACGTTCACTTCTCCTCCT
>NW_027223986.1:0-30212 GCF_028538775.1 Myotis yumanensis
AAAACCCCCACAATGATTCATTTGGTTTGGTTCATTTAATAAAACAAAAAATTGTCAATACTACCCATATTCAGAGACAGGAATATTTAAATAGATAATTGCAAGTTTGCATATTTTTCTGTGCTCACCTCTTTCCAAGACAGGCAACATTAAATCCCAGCTAGGTAATTAGCAGACAAACCCCTAGTTCGACAGTTCCCAAACTGGGGACAGAGGGTACCTGGGATGCCATAGCAAATTCACAGGGGCTTTGCAGGATATTTAGCATCTCAATTAACATTTGTTGGCTATCACATATACTACTATTCAGCGGTTTTTGGAGCAAACCACTTAATAAACGGAACTTCCTAGCACATCTTTTGGCCTGTGGGAAAATTGCTGACCTACTAAGTGTACTGTGAAGCAAAAACATTAGAGAATCTCTTCTTGAGACCATTGGCAAGAGCTCCCAAAGCAGATGACCCACTTAGAACTAACGACAAATTCATGATTTTCTTCTTGTATTTCTTATTCCCTGATAAAAACCAAAGCTTTATATCACATAATATTAAAGAGATCATGTTACAGAATGGCTCTGAGTGGTACACTATATATTTGCCACATACCGATGAAGAATCTCTTTGCAGGATCAATCTCCTCACATTTAGATGGAGCAGGAGAAGATAATCCATCTTCTTCATAGGGAAGCGAAATATGTTTTGAAGTCTTCACAAGGCTGGGATCCTTATCTGCAAATGACACATTGCATCATAGTAAGCCAAACAAGCGTTTGGAAATTCATTATTGAATTTAATTTCAAATTACTGGACTTAAATATCATAATTTCATATATACAATACATAAATATGTATATATGTATATGTATATATACATATATGTTATATATACACAGTGCAAAATAAGAGAAATAAGCCTAAATGTCCATTATGTAAGATGTCAAATGTCCAAGATGTAAGATGTCAAATAAGAAAAAAATAACATAAAAGGTGATATGGTTGTCTGAATCAATAAACGTTGCTTGATAAGGAAATTATTATGGTATATCAACGATTTTGGAGAATAAATAATGCTCAACTTTAGCATAAACTAGGATATGCAAAACATTTAAGTGTTTTTACACCAAAAGTTTTGAAATTGTGATATATGGTGCTCAAAAACAAATATAAAGTAAGTGTGTCACTAACAAATGTAATTTCTTCCCAGTTATTTTTCTGAAATGAAATCACTGCTCCCTTACGAGCTGACACCATTTTGCACAGCCTTCAATATCTATTCCAGTTAGAGTTGCTGTATATACGATAGAATTTGCCACCATGGTAATCTGAACCTAATCAAAGGCAATGCTGACCAAGAAAAAAGCAGTAGATGTGACTTACGGTAGATTATGTATGTATGTATGTATGTATGTATCTATCTAACTGTCTGTCCATCCATCCACATGTGTGTGTATGTATGTGTGTTTATAGATATACATATATTCATAATATAATTCTATCAGAAAAGCACAGCCTGTACAGTTACAAAGATCTAATTTGAAAGCTTGATACTATAACTCTTGAGCTGTTAAACCATGAGTATATTATACAAGTTCTCTACAACATATGTTTTTATTCATAAAATAAAACCAATGGTTCTGAGCTCATGAATCTGTTTTGAGAATTATTTTATGAGCAATAACACATACAAATATGCTAACATATACTATGTTCCTTCCACTTTTTCAGTACAAAGACAGTTTAGAATTTGCCAGAGAACCTTTATCCAGTAAGTGTGCATAGCTCCAGAATGCTACACAACTATAAACCACAGAAGTGAGTCTGAGGGAATTTAAGGATAGAATGAGTCATCGTGTATGCATTTGACAGTGTCTTTTCTACTTACCAACTCACTTATAAAAAGTTCCTACTTGGATACAAACCCACATCTGTACCCTTCAAATTATGTTAGTGATTCTTATAATAGTTTTTATTTAGCATATTAGCTCTAACAAGTAAATCATACTGCTTTACTTTTGGATATACTTAATATGTTTTAAGATTTCACCTTTACTGACAATAATGTACTCTAGAGCACTGTAGCTACTAAGTGTGAAGCCTCTGAGGTCTCACAAATTTGGTTAGTATTCCCTGGGGCAAGTTGCTCAACCTTTTATGAGTCATTTTCCTAGTCTGTAGAGTGAGATTAATAAGAGTATTGAACTCAGAGTTGTTGAAAGGACTAAATGAAATAAATATAAGGCCTTTAGCAAAGCACCATATGCCTGAAAAGCACTAAATATATATTATAAATTATTATTATAAATACAGAATATCCCCCAAAATGTATATAAACAATGTCGGTAGGTTCTATTACATTTTGAAAATGAAATGTATTTTAATAAACACTGCCTTTATAATTATTCAAAGTGTATATACATTTTTGGGACACCATATATTTATAAAGATACACTAGAAGATTTAAGAATCATGATATCTTTCTAGAATAATAATTACCCAAATAAATGCAGTATTTTAACCAATACACTTCATACTCAATCATCCTGCAAACACAAAGTTATGATTTTTTTTCTTTTAAAGAGATAGCAATATTTTGTATAATAATTCTTCATTATTTTGGGGAAGATATTATTAAAAGTATAAAAGAGTAATAAAATAATAAAGTTAATAAGTTATAATAGCAATAATAATGAAATAATAATAATATTTCCAGGTATTTATAGTCTCTGAGTCCTCAGAAAAGCCTTTTGAAATAAGCACATATTTTTAGTACACTGCTTCTCCCTCACCATGCACATTTTGTTCAATACAGATGTTTGAGGATATGAGAATTAGAGATAAATTCATATGGCAAGCCCTGGACAGTGTTGCTCAGTGGTTGGGCATTGTTCCATGCACCAAGAGGTTGGTGGTTCTATTCCAGGTCAGGGCACATACCTGGGTTGCAGGCTTGATCCCTGGTATGGGATTGTGCAGGAGACAGCCAATGTTTTGCTCTCACATCGATGTTTCTCTCTCTTTCTCCCTCTCCCTTCCTCTCTCTCTAAAAGTCAATAAAAATACTGAAAAAAAATTTGGCAAAATGGTAGGGTAACTCACAAAATAGAATTTCCACCCAGGTCTATGCCTTCATCCATTGCTCCTTCTATGGTGTGTTATCTAAAATCTCTGCCCAGTATATTAGAAAAATATAAAAAAGTAACATCAGGACTAGGCAGAGAGAGAAAATAGTCAACAGTAGAAACTGCTGCTGAGTAGTGAAGGTACAACAGCGTAATAGAAGAACACTTTCTTCCTCACCCCGGACATTTCCTTCCTGTTAAAGGAGCTGAGGTACTCTAAAAGCCTACTTTCCTTTGCTATTTTTTCTCCCTCTCCCTGAGAAATTGAGTGGTTCGTCTGATTGGTAATTTTGGAAAGACTAAATCAAGCATGTGTGGCCTGAATTCACCCTTTTCCCTTTGGGAATGAGCCAGTTCCCTGAGAGAATGTCATCTCCTTTCTTCCCAGTTGTCATCCTGCACACTCCCCCAAAGTAGCTAAGAGGGAGGCAGAAGTTGAAGGGCAAGTGTAAGCCAGGTTAGTTGATTAAGCAAGATCATCAATGGCCTAAGTCAGGAGAGAGTCTTGGAAGTTCAGAGTGTTCCTGCCTGATGGTCTCTATTTCTTCTGTAAAGTCAGAGAAAAGGTCATTTCCTGTGACTGAGGAAGAACAGTATTGAGTGTTTCATAGAATGATAAACATTTGAAGCAAGTGAAGAATATGAGAAAATTTGTTAAAAACACAGGAAAGACCTCCAACTCATTACTGAAACTTAAGGCCTTGACAATCTATTATACAGAGGGAATTTTTCCCATTCTCCATCCTTTCTCATCCCCTTAGATTTACTCCATCCATCATTCTCTTCTGTGCCTTGTATTTCACATCTCTCACAGCTCAGCAGTTTCTCATCCAATTGTTTTTATATTTTCTCAACATTTCCTCTGCAGTAACTCCCAGTGAGTCTACTGACCACTCTCCTTCTTGCCGGAAGCCGGTCCATCCTTGCTGCTTGACACAGTTGCTGCAGGGAAAAAACATCTGTACAGTATATGTTTCAAGGGACCTGGCATATATGGCATACTGTTCTTAATATGTTTGCTCCCCTTCTTAGAGCTATGTGTTTTAACCAAGGTCACCTCTCCAAGAAAGCTTGTTTCCCCAGGTGGGGATTTTTTCCCTGGAGTTAGGGATTAACAGGACTAAGGAAGAGAATAAATCAGTGAAACCCCCTAGTGTTACAGAAATACCATGTACTACTTATGAAGAACTTGGACTAAGACTGTTGGCAATAAATTTGGGACTTGTTGGGCCCACATCCCCAGGGGTCTGCCCACCAGGGAAAGCACCAAAGCCTATACCCCTGGAGACCCACTGACACAGGGCAGTCCCAAGGGAAGGCAAGCAGTGGGGCTGGGAGGACATAACCTTTACTGGGTAGGATAATCTCCTTCAGTCACTTCTTTATAGCTTATCAATAGAGCAGTGACCTTGAAATAGCCCTTATAATGGAACACAGAGATTAACCTAGACAGGATTAAACTCAATAGAACTAGATTAACAAACACCCTAACCTTTAGAAAAGAATGGATAGGATTAAAATCAACTGGTATAAATACAGATGTAATAGGACAATAAAGACTGAACCTGACTGGAGAACGTGGCTAGAACCTGGCTAGAGAACCTGGCTGGAGAACCAACTATGCTGATCAACTGAACGCTGTCTCCGTGTCATTCCTTCTTCGCCGACTCCATCCACACCTTTGGGAACCCCTGGACCTGCTGGGGTTGGACCCCAACACCTTCTCAGTCTGATTCATTTTGCATCCCAACAATTGTTCCCTTTCCAAATCACTGATATTCAAAATCACAGGTGGTTCCCACTATAAGAGAATAAACGGAGTAGTGGTGTGGCTCTGCCCCTACAGTGCCTGCCTTATATTTCCTATCACACCCCAATGATTTTGCTATATAGTCCTTTGCCTCAATCATCCTGTTCAAGGTCATTATTTGTGAAGCTCTACACAAACGTCATCTCTTCTATAAAGTCACCCTAGACCAACATCTGCATTAACCTCTGCACCACCCTCACATTCCTAATATTTCAATTCATTCATGCACTCAGCTCTTAATTCTATCCTGTTTGTATTAATTTATTTATGTACCCCTCACTAAATTGTCAACTTTTGGAATTAAGAATCACTATCTGCCCTAGCCGGTTTGGATCAGTGGATAGAGCATCAGCCTGCGGACCAAAGGGTCTCTGGTTTGATTCTGGTCAAGGGCACATAACTAGGTTGCAGGGTCCTCCCCGGCCTGGGCAGTGGTCAGGGCTCGTGCAGGAGGCCATCAGTTGATGTGTTTCTCTCACATTGATATTTCTCTCTGTCTATCCCTTTCTCTTCCACTCTCTCTAAAAATCAATGGAGCCCTAGCTGGTTTGGCTCAGTGGATAGAGTGTCGGCCTGCGGACTGAAAGGTCCCGGGTTCAATTCTGGTCAAGGGCACATGCCTGGGTTGTGGCCTCGATCCCTAGTGGGGGGCATGCAGGAGGCAGCCAATCAATGATTCTCTCTTATCATTGATGTTTCTATCTCTCTCTCCCTCTCCCTTCCTAAACTCAATAAAAAATATTTTTTAAAAAATCAGTGGAAAATATCCTCAAGTGAGGATAAAAAAAAGAGAAAGAGAGAAACACTGCCATATTCAACTCTCAATACTAAACATGGCTCCTGGTAATAGCAGGAGTTTATTAAACATGTGTTAATTTTCATTTTTTTATTTTCTTTTTTAAAATATGTTTTTATTGGTTTTTCTGAGAGAGGGGAAGGGAGAGGGAGAAAGAAAGAGAAACATTGATGTGAGAAACATTGATCATTTGCCTCCCCTATAGATCCCTACCAGGGACCTAACCTGCAACTGGGGCATATGCCCTAGCTGGGAATCGAACTGGTGACCTTTTGGTGTATGGGATGATGCCCAACCAATTAAGCCACAACAGCCAGGATAATATCTGTTAATATTTAAAGTCACTTTCCTTCTAGATGTTAGCCTTGGGTAACAAGAACCGATACAGTGATAGAGAGAAAACAGTCACATGCAACTTACCATTCCTTACAGTAATGTTTTCCTCATCAATATGAAATGCCATATATGGGTAAGTAGTAAGAATGCAGCTTTCTGCTGTTGCAATAACTGGAAGTGAAAACCTAAAAATGAAAATATTGCATTTCAATAAAATAAAATGTCCAGATGCAGTAAATGCACTAAAATACTTTAAATATCCTGGATACCTTTAAGAGTCAAGACATGAATCAGTTATTATTTTTCTTTCCACCTACTTTGCTTTTCTTAACCACCTACCATACCTATTTTAATGGTTTAAATTTTTTTTACTTTTAAGCTTCTAACAGAGAAGGTAAAGTTCATGTCTAGTGTGCTCTACAACACAGCCGGTAACTATTCAGGTTCATAATGAGATTCAAGAAATGTTAAGAGTTGAAGGAGCCTAAGAGTTCATTTACATAACTTCTTCTTCTATAACATCCCTGATAAATGGTGTCTAGTCTCCGATGACACTAGTAGGGAGACACTACTAGAGTGACACTCACGACTCGGAGACGACCCATTTTCTATCTGGAGAGCTGTAGCTGGAGACATTCTGTTTCCAAACAACAAGGAACAAAATCTACCATCTAATTCCCATTACATTTCTTCAAATATTTAAACACAGTATATCTTCTCTAAGGTTTCTCTTTGTAAGATTGCCAACATTTAGAATGGTCAAGGATTATTTCAACTGCAATGTCGCCAAATAGTTCTCAAACTGTTTAACTTGTTTAGATGAATTTTTGTTTTGTGTTTGTCCTACTTTAACTGTGTCTGATAACTGAAACAATACTGCAAAAGTTATTAAACCAGTGGAGAGTACTATTACCTTCTATAACCTGCACTCTAGTTTATGAAAGCATTGTGAAAGTGCCTTATTATTTTTACCAGCCACAAAACACTCAGGGTATATTGGGCCTAACTTATGTAACAACTCTATCTTGTACAACTGGTTTTCCATAGAAGTACTATATTTAATACCTTACCACTGTTACATTGCCTTATTGGTTTCAGTTCTGCATTACAATAGTATATCAAGATAATTTTACACTTGAATCAGTCATGTACACACACACACACACACACACACACGCATACACACATATCACACACCATATATCTCCCTCCACATCCGAACAGCCATCACTGCCTGAGTCCTATTTGATCATTCTCCACACTATTGGATTCTAGATATGAACCTACTATATGCTAGAAAAGGTAAAACCAACAGAAATCTAAGTTAGAAAAAAAGTCAAGTAAGAACATTATGTCTGCAGTAGAGAATAACCAATAAAATGCAAATTATATTTTTACAAACCATAATTTTTATATTGAATCGCATGTTGACCACATATAATTCATTAAATAAGGTGTGCAAAGTCTCATCATTCATCTCTCTGGTCATTAGCTGGTGAAGAATTAATACTCTAATTACACATCTCTAATTCTGTCGCTATTAATAGTGAAGATTTAAGAGACTCTTTGCTTGTCATCCCAAATCACTTTAGGGATGAAACTTTGAAGCTTCATGTTAATTCTCTGTGATGAATGGCCTGGTAATTACAGTATTTTATCATTTTCCAACAGTGTATGAAGTACAGTGATGGCCTGTCAACAATATGTCAAACACCATGAGAAATATTATGATATTATTTATATCTTTCTCATTTTAACCTAGGCTCTCCTCCCTGGCTGTACTATATAAAGGCAGATCTTACATTCTAAAAGCAGTGCTATTGAACATGGTTTGAATTCATAGAGAGTTAAGCACAGCAAAAAGAAGGAGCAGGGCTGCAGGGTATGGCATTGGAAGCTTGTCTCTTTAGCCTTAATATGCTTTTCTGTTCAAACCTTTCTCCACAAAACAGCTAGAAAATTATAAAATTACATGTTGGAAAAACTGGCAGTGGCTATGAAGAATTGCAGAAGAGCTTATAGCTGACACTACTTTGGATTAATGATCTAGATTTCTATTTACAGGACTGAAAAAAGTGAGAAATGGAAGAAAAAAATATCTGGGTCAACCCTTTGAAAGTGCTTCTCATTGTAAAACCCATCATCTCCACCATCACTAGCAAAAACAAGTGCTTATGGCCATCCACACAGTATTTATTTTTTTAAAAATATATTTTATTGATTTTTTACATAGAGGAAGGGAGAGGGATAGAGAGTCAGAAATATCGATGAGAGAGAAACATCGATCAGCTGCCTCCTGCACACCCCCTACTGGGGATGTGCCTGCAACCAAGGTACATGCCCTTGATCGGAATCGAACCTGGGACCTTTAAGTGCGCAGGCCAGTGCTCTATCCACTAAGCCAAACCGGTTAGGGCTCCACACAGTATTTAAATAGAGACTTACAAATCCTATATAATAAAACCCTAATATGCAAACAGACCGAACAGCAGAATGACCGCCAGGATGACCGATTGCTATGATGTGCACTGACCACCAGGGGGGAAAAGCTCAGTGCAGGAGCTGCCCCCTGGTGGTCAGTGCACTCCCACAGGGGGAGGGCCACTCAGCCAGAAGCCGGGCTCATGGCTGGCAAGCGCAGTGGCGGTGGCGGGAGTCTCTCCCACCTCTGCGGCAGCACTAAGGAGCAGCGAGCAGGTGGGCAGTAAGGAGTGAGGGGTCTCAGACTGTGAGAGGGATCCCAAACTGTGACAGGGATGTCTGCTGCCTAAGTCAGCAGGTGGACATCCCCCGAGGGGTCCCAGACTGCGAGAGGATGCAGGCTGGGCTGAGGGACGCCCCCCCTCGCAGTGCACAAATTTCATGCACTAGGCCTCTAGTAATAGAATAACTTGGATGACTATATTTGTTTTAGGGGATTTTATTAAACAAAACAAACATCCTTGGGGAAGCTTTCCAAAGCAGCTAATCCACACCTATTCACAATGTTTCTCAATTCAATAATTGCTAGCAAAATAATTCTCATGTAACTTTACACACAAAAGGTTAAATTGAAATGTTTATTTAAATACTGAATGTTTACTATAGCTAGCACTTTTATGGAAGTTAGGTCAATCAATGGAATTTAATCTACTGCTGTAATGTGTATTTGTGACAATCGAGGGCATCCATGATGTGGCCAGACAAGAATATCTCTACCACAAGTGAGGACATCAAATGTCATTTTGTTAATCAGCAATAAAGTTACAGAGTTTTAGTTATTTTTAATAGATCAAAATAGACTGAAAACATTCCTCATGATACTGTGATTCTCACCCATTTGTTTTTCAATATTCTTTCTTGAGTGGACGGAAAAGGAGTAAAGTTATAGCTGCTTTTGTGGGCATTGCAATAACCCATAATATGTTATCTGCAGTCCATAAAGACACAGTTACTTATGAACATTAATAATTCTGGCAAATATGTGGCTACTAACCAATTTAGTGACCTTTAAAAGAGTTTAGGCTTGATCAAAATGTGCATAAATCCACAGACATATGTTTCACATGTGAATGTATTTCATTGATTTGTATCACAGCAAAGAAAGGTAAGGGCAGAGAATTCTTCCTTAGACACATGAGAAATCGATAGTCATCAAGTCTAGAATATATGTCCATTGCACATTATTTTATACACACATCAATTCTTTTTACAAGAAACATCTCATTTTTAGTCTGCCCAACAACCTGGAAATAATTCTGTAATCAATGTAAACCATTTTTTAAATCTCAAAATCTCACTTTAGGGGCTCTTTCACAATTTTAAATCACTAATGCTGCTTAATATGTGTGTGTGTGGAAATTATATATATATAATTTTTAACTCAGCATTCTTATGAGGAAATACTATAGTTATTAGCACAGTTTAAAGTAGGGTTTCCAGGGAGGAATTGCAGCAGCCGACTGCGTAGGCATGTAACTTTAGGAGCTCTGTGAGGACCAGCCTTCAGGCAGGTGCCTGGAGAGATTGGGGGTGAAGAGAAGAAAAAGGAGGAAAAGCCCTAGCTGGATTGGCTCAGTGGATAGAGTGTCAGCCTGTGGACTGAAAGGTCCCAGGTTTGATTCCAGTTGAGGGTGCATGCCCAGGGTTACAGGCTCGATCCCCAGTAGAGGGCGTGCAAGAGGCAGTCAATAGATGATTCTCTCTCATCATTGATGTTTCTATCTTTCCCTCTCTCTTCCTCTCTGAATTCAATAGAAATATATTTAAAAAAAAAAAAAAGAAAAATGAGGAAAAGAGAGAAATCACATCATCGATTGTTAACTTTTCTTTTTTTGCAACCTGCTATGATTTTAATAATCTCACAAGACAGGGTAAATATTATCTTGGAATTCCCTTTCTGTGCTTTTGCAGTTTCTTTACAAATTTTAAACACCCCCATTTCGCTACTAGCGAATGAGCAAATCATAATTATTAGTATTATTTTGTATATAGTTAATTATGATTCACGGGTATCATATGTTTTGGTTAAATATAAATAAACATTCTACTTTGGAAAAGACAGTGCTACAATCCTGAGACTTGGTTTAAAAGATCTACCATGAAAATAATGTTCTTCATAGAATGAAGGTATCTTTATAGCCTTCCATGGGGCTAGGTAAGGAATAAGGAACAGATGCTTATGTCAGAACAAAGCATGGCCCCTTAAGAATTCTACTCCCCGCTCACTACCTATTCTACCTACACATACAATACCAAGAAAGGTGGAAAAATACATTGTGTTATGAAAAAGCCAGTCCCCCAAAATACAACAAATGTTTTGGGCCAATATTCTAACACTGCCTTCAGTTATGATCATTAGATGATTATTAAAATACTCTTGAGATTTCCCTTTCAGTGGCCACAATGCTAAAATTCTAGATGGCTCATTTGCAGCAGGTCTGTGCTAAGAATGGTCTCCAAAAGATGAATATGTCCTAAATACTGCTCTCCTTAATAATATAAGGGGAGCTTTGAATACCTCAAAAGTTGCTTCTAGCTATATGACAGTGTCCCTTAGAGGTTCTTGACTCACTTTACTTATTTTCAAACTAGAGGCCCGGTGACGATCTGTGGGGTGACCAGCGGGGTGATGGGGGTGCAGCTAGCACCCGCCTTGGCTGGCCTGATGCCGCCCACTTGCCGGCCCCGCCCCCTGCTGCCGCCGCTGGTCTGGGCCTGCAGGCTGGGGGCAGCTCCTGCATTGAGCAACTGCCCCCGGGTGGTCAATGCGTGTCACAGCAACTGGTCGTTCTGCCTTTCGGTTGATTTGCATATTAGGGTTTTATTATATAGGATATCCTAGGAAGACTCATAAAGAGCAGATATTAATTTACATTAGAGTTACTAAAGTCATATTGCCAATCTGAATACTCTAGCACACACATGGTTGGACTCTGGGTCTGATTCATGTTCTGCTAATCTCCATTACGTTATATGGGTTCCTACCCTTCCCAAAATAGTATGGTGTCTGGAAGGAGCATGTTTAAAATACTTTTAAAAATAATAGAAATAGCCCAACCAGTCTATGGTTGAGTGTCAACCTATGAACCGGGAGGTCAGGGTTCAATTCCCACATCAGGGCACATGCCTGCGTTGTGTACTTGATCCCTGGTGGGGAGCATGCAAGAGGCGGCCGATCAATGATTCTCCTTCATCATTGATGTTTCTCTCTCCCTCTCATTTCCTCTCTCTGAAATCAATAAAAATCATTTTTAAAAAATAATAATAGAAACAAACCCCAATTTGAGTACCCTACACAATTATGTACTGAGAAAAACATTTCTCTTCATTTTGTTTTTAGATATTAAATTCTTTTAAAAATAATATTTCAACTTAAGTGCTTGCCCTATTATTTTAATGAGAGTAAGCATAGTATGTTTTATTATGTATCAAAATGTTTTTGAATCCATAACAAGGTTGATAAATGCTACCCTATGTAGAAAACAGTGATATAATTCTTAAACAATAAATCTACTTGCTTTTCCTTTCCTTTGCTTTAACTCTCATTCTTATGCTTTAAATTCACTAATCAAGAGTCAACATGTGAAACCCTAGGTATCCCACCCTTGACCCCAATAAAGAAAGAAACCCAGGCGCTCTCGCTCTCTCTCTCTCTCTCTCTCTCTGCAACCTCACTGTGCAGCTCCAGGTGGCCTCAGGCTTGTCTTTTACTCTCCTGGACTTTCAGTAATAAACCTTGCTTTTCAAAGTTCCCCATAGCTGTTATTGAGGTGCATTTTGCAATCATAACAAAAACTGCAAGGTCCAGTCCAGACATAACAATGGCTCTGAAAGGGAAAATATCTTTGGGGCTGTCACAAGTAGTATAGCCCAGGTGAGTGTCCCAGGCATTTCTCAGCAATAGCATCACTATATATAGGCTGAGACCCATCCAAAACAAAATAGTGTAGGATTCTTAGAACTCTGGCTATGATAGGCATTAACCCTTTAGTTACTAGATTCTGAGTGGGTTTAAGGTTCAAAAGGAGTGCTTGGGGCAGGTCAGGCAACAGGTCTGAGGACTGAGTATAGTGGCTGGTTATCAATTGGCAAAGAAAACCTCAGAGGAAGGTAGGGGAGGGTGGGGGTAAGGTGAAGAGATCAACCAAAGGACTTGTATACATGCATATAAGCCCAACCAATGGGCACAGACACCAGGGGGCGGGCATGAGTGGAGGGGTGGGGGGGGGGGGGGGAATGGGGGGTAAGGACACATATATAATACCTTAATCAATAAAGAAAATAAATTTTAAAAAAGAAATATTTCAAGATTGTATACCCTGGCAAGGATATAGCACTGTGTGGCAGCTAATGAGCAGCCCTGACTTTAGTTCACCCTCATCTACCAAACATGCCTGTACTATTCTTACTGTACACTTCTAATTGATCTCTCATTTAGAACATAGTGTGTAGTTTAACTTGCATTAAAACATCAAAATCTTCCTATTCATAGTGGATTATACGCTATATAACACATCAGAACTTAAAAGTAATTTCATTGTTTTCTTACCAAACCGACCATGTTATAGTAATAAAATCCTAGGACTTGAACAGTTAAAGGGAAGCAAAGTTATGTGATAGAGATAATGGGACTTGATCTCAAATCTAGGTTCTTTCACTCTACGGTTGGTGAGAGTCCAAAAGACAAAAAAACACAGTAGTACTTCAATTTTCTCTGATGTAAATTTGGAATTATACTTTACAATGTAAACCTCTTAACTGGATTAAGTAAGATAAAATATCATTAAACTAAACCAGACCTATTCTAAAAGAAAGTTGGGTATACAGTCCAAGGATCTTCACAGCAACAATTTTCTTTCTTTTTTTAAAATATATTTTTATTTATTTCAGAGAGGAAGAGAGAGGGAGAGACAGAAACATCAATGATGAGAGAATCATTCATTGGCTGCCTCCTGCACACCCCACACTGGGGATCAAGCCCACAACACGAGCATGTGCCCTTGACCAGAATCGAACCCGGGACCCTTCAGTCCGCAGGCTGATGCTCTATCCACTGAGCCAAACTGGCTAGGATATTTTTCTAGTAGTTATATTTCCTGCCAAATATTTAACAGTGTTCCACTGTTTAATCTATTCCCTTTTGATGGTATTTTCCCTTATTTAGTCTTTTTAGGTCCAGTGTTTCACAAACTTTACTGTGCACCAAATCACCTGGGAATAGTTTTAAAATCCAGATGCTACTGATTCCTTAGATTGGGACTGGGACTGGAAATTCTGCCTTTCAAACATGCTCAAAGTCTGTGCCCGGGCTAGCAACCTCAGCATTGAATGGGAACTTGTTAGATTTGCAAAAGTGCAGGTCCTACCCAGGATTTACTCATCCAGGAACTGTGGGGGTGTGGCTTGGAATCTGTTGCAACCAGCCCTCCAGGTGAGTCCTCTGCAAGGGAAAGTTTAAGAACCACTGTTCTAGAGCCAGCGTTCTCAACACTGTGTTCCCATTTGAATAAAACAAGGAGATTTTCAAATTTGCAATGCCTACCTCGGTCACCCTACAGACAAATTATATCCTAGTCCAGTGGTCAGCAAACTCATTACTCAACAGAGCCAAATATCAACAGTACAACGATTGAAATTTCTTTTGAGAGCCACATTTTTTAAACTTAAACTATATAGGTAGGTACATTGTTACTAACTTAATTAGGGTACTCCTAAGGCTTAGGAAGAGCCACACTCAAGGGGCCAAAGAACCGCATGTGGCTCGCGAGCCGCAGTTTGCCAACCACTGTACCTCGTCTATGGATTGGACTGAGGCATGTGTATGTTTTAACATTCCCAGGTAATTTCAGTATCCAGCCACAAGAACCACAGCTCTAAAGAGAAAGCAGCTGATATTTGAATAGCACCCCATATCTATTTGATAAATGAGTCATTTGGATTTCTTTCATTTCGCTTAAATTTTAATTTCCAATTACTCATGTTAGCTCTCTTATGAAACAGCGGATTTTTTCATTTGTTGTAAAGTTATTCAAATTAAATTTGAGTACTAAAAACCTAAATAAGATATAAATAGTTTTGAGTATAATGTATATGTGTTAAATACTTGTGAACTGAAAAAAAATGTATGGAGGATCTCAGAGCTTTGGAATGCCACATTCCTAATTATGCACTCTCAATTTTGTTTGCAGCTTGACAGAGGCACTGTTAACTCAAGCTAACCTCCTGATAACCTTAAACATGCAGTTGAAATCAACTCATTGGAAAATATTAAACTGTCTTTGGCAATCTTAGAATTTCTATGAAATAAATCAACCAAAGCCATAACTTTCATATTTTTGCAAGGTCTAGGTAAAGTACTAGTCAGATAGTAAACATAAAGCAAGAGCAAGTGGCAAGACTTCGTTCTCATAATTACAAGTTCCTTCAAGATATAATATTTTAGTCTCTTCAACATAGAGTGAAAAATGCAATATAAAATAGGGGATTACAACACTTTAGCAACTCTTAATCAATAGATCCATGTCTAACATGGAATCTTCAATAATATGTGTGATCTCTGTGTGAATTCTCACATAATATACCTATGTAAACATAAAAACAAATATCAACTCTGAAACACAATGTAAATTATTTGGAGATTATCAAAAGCAATCACTCCCTCATGACAACGGAATTCTTGCCCCTACATTGTAACCTTATATACCAAAAAATAAAAATAAGAAAAGTCAGAAAGAAAAAAACTGTTGAATAAAGCCACAAAACCATAATTTAACCTAGAATAGAGGTTGTTTCATAAAGCAGCAATGAGGGGAATTATATTTTACTATTGTATTCCTTGATTTCCTCAAAAACCATTCTTCATATTATTTCAACTATTTTATTAACAAACACAAAAATCCCTCATAAGCCATCCATGTTTAAATTAAGATATATTTTGTTTCAATAATAAGTACATTTCTTAAATTTTTGTAGGAAAAGAAAATATTTTAATTTTTTATAAGAAAAATGCCCTGACCGGATTGGCTCAGTGGATAAAGCATCGGCCTGAAGACTGAAGAGTCCCAGGTTCAATTCTGGTCAAGGGCATATACCTTGGTTGCGGGCACATCCCCAATGGGGGATGTGCAGGAGGCAGCTAATCGATGTCTCTCTCTCATCGATGTTTCTAACTCTCTATCCCTCTCCCTTCCTCTCTGTAAAAAATCAATAACATTTTTAAAAAAAGAAATATGCATTTTCCACTTTGAAATCTTATTGATGTGAAATGTATAATTTCAAAAAAGTACTTTAGCAGTTGTTTTGTTACTGGATTTCGTTTTAATACATTGATTTGAAGCCTTTTGCAAACAATACTAATTTAAAACATCTAAAAGAGTTGTACGATATCTTATAAGTACTTATATATAATCAATTTATTTTTAAGTAAAAATCGTCTTCTGTAGGTTTGACTGGTGGTAGTTGTAATAGGCTTTTTTAGTGAAACTATAAACAATCATTTATGCTGTATCATGGAGATAATTTATGAGTTTTTATCTCATGGATAAACTAATCTACACTAATAAAAGACAAAGATGCTAATTGACTGTACCTTCACTACGCCCATCAGCCAATCAGAAGAGTATGCAAATTAACCCAACAAAGATAGCCATTAAATTTGCATACTGCAGGTGGGGCAGGACAGCGCAATCCGCCACCCACCTGCCGCCATCCGGGCCTCCTGTGTGCGAACCAGGGTGGTGGGGCGGGGCAGCACTGTCTGCCGCCAGCCCTGCCGCCATCCATGCCTGCCATCTGCGACCCAGCGCGGGATCCAGGCCTGCCATCTGCGACCTGCGGAGGCGGGGCAGGCACCGTGGAATCGGGCCTGCCATCTGCCACCCGGGGAGCGAGCCTAAGCCAGCAGGTGGTTATCTCCCAAAGGGTCCCAGACCGTGAGAGGGCACAGGTTGGGCTGAGGGACACCCCCCCCGCCCCCCCCCCCCCCACCAGTGAACAAATTTTTGTGCACCAGGCCTCTAGTATATCCATAAAAATAAAAAAATAACCCAGTTTTTTGGGGGTAGACTTTAATTACTACCATTACTATATGTCAAACATAGAATCTTCATTAATATGTGTGTGTGTGTGTATGTATGAGTGTGTGAGAAAAAGACAGACAGACATGCAAAGGAGCAGAAGAAAAAAATATTCCATTCCTTTTTCTTATTCTTTGGAAAGTCTGTATATGACATATGACAGTGTTACTCTCAAAAAAGTATAGCTACAGTAAATTTTTCCAAATGATTCTAAACAATATAAATAATGTTAAAATAAGGTGACTAAGTGCCTAATCTTTGGAAAAAAAACTTCAGTTCAAATTCCTGGCTCCTCCACTTAACATCTGAGTGAACTTAGACAAACTGTATCATACTATGGGCCTTAGATTCCTCTTCTGTAACATAGAGATGAAGATCTAAAAACATCCATGATTCCATGATATCTAGACTAGGACTGAGGACCTGACCTGTGTTAAGTAATAGCTGTTTACCTCCTGCTTCCTGTATTTATCCAAGCTTTCATTTCCATAATCAACCCTGGTCTCCCCATATGCCTCAATCATGGACACCAAAGCAAAACATGCAAAACTGTCATCATCTCCTACTGCTGTCCTTTCAACGTCATCTCTCAGTCCTGCACTGCCAGTAACTATCAAACCCCAAAATTATCTTGCAAAAATGAGACTTCTTCAGCCTACAAACCTAGTTTTGTTTTTGTTTTTATTTTTATTTGTTTTTTACCACTTGTAATACTCTGCCCATATCAATAACCCTCTTCAGATTTGGGGGGAATTGTAAAACATAAGCAGGGTGTGCAAGCACGAGCTGAGGGCACATGAGTGTGGAGCAGACTATTATCAATGGCAGCAGACATATTAGCAGGTACAATAGTGACTATAATTTATAGTTTGTGCCAGTTCAACCAATCCAAATATGACAAAGTCTAAAGAAGGAAACAAAATTAAAAGCCAAACATGTTAATCCTCAAGGGACCTGCAGTATGATATGGCCATATATAAGAAAAAGAAAGCAAAGGAATGAGTGTTTTATTCTTTACTGAACCAATGCACTTCCATATGGACAAAGGGATGCAAAAAAAGACTTCCATTGAGGATAAACACTGGCCAACATAATTTGTCCTTTCAGATTTTACTCAGAAGCCTATGCAGCCTTCCCAGATCTCCCACCACCCAGGACATTATTAGTAATTCCTTTTGCGTTACATACTCAATTTACTTCTACGGGCACCAAATCTATAATAATAAAAGTGTGATATGCTCATTAGACCGGACAGCCGAACGACCTTCCAAACATCATTCCGGACAAAGCCATGGCAGCGGGGGCCAAGGCAGAGGTGGTTAGGGGCAATCAGGCAGGTGGGTGAGCAGTGAGGGGTGACCAGACAGACAGGCAAAGTGGTTAGGGACAATCAGGCAGGCAAGCAGAGTGGTTAGGAGCGATCAGGCAGGCAGACGAGCAGTTAGAGGAGATCAGACAGGCATGCAGGAGAGTGGTTGGGGTGATCAGGCAGGCAGGCAGAGCAGTTAGGGGCGATCAGGCAGGCAGACAGGCAGAGGGGATAGGGGAGATCAGGAAGGCAGGCAGAGTTGTTAGGGGTGATCAAGCAGGCAGGCAGAGTGGTTAGGGGCAATCAGACAGGCAGGCAGGTGAGCAGTTAGGAGCCAGTGGTCCCAGATTGCACAAGGATCAGGCCTAAACCAAACCAGCAGTCGGACATCCCCTGAGGGGTCCCGGATTGCAAGAAGGTGCAGGCTGGGCTGAGGGACCCCACCCCCATGCACAAATTTTATGCACCAGGCCTCTAGTTGTTTATAAAAAACTTGGTTAAAGTCTACCTTCCCTACTACACTAATCTCCATCAAAGAAGGGCCCCTTTCTATTTCATCTTTGCTTACCCAAATCTTGAGCAGAGCACACAAGTATTACCGACAATGAAAGATTCCTTCCAAAGAAAACTTCTGAGGTAAAAGGAAAGCAGTTGAGGAATTTCTTGTTAAAAGATCTCATTTATCTCAATGGGATCAGAGGTGGAGTGTCTAGAAAGAGAAAGGCAATGGCAGCTTTGGGGAGTTCAGAGAAGGAAGGTCTGATTATACACTGTGGGGAAACTAAATAAGGAGTTAAAAAGGCAGCAGTAAAATAATTTGCCTGTGTTAAGGTTCTGAAAAGTTCTTATGATTTGTTGCCTTTTTCAACTGGGTGCATGGAAAAACCTTTTGTAGCTCATCTATGATTTTCAAAGTTTCTAAATTAGTTCCAATAGCTCTACTTTATCCTAAACCTGCTGAGGGTTGAAATGGAGTTTAGTGTAAAGTAAAGTAATATGGGTGGGAAATTCAGGAATGAGCAAACAAGTCTTGAGGCTAAAAGGAAACAAAATGACAAAGAGATAAGACAAGAAAATCATCAAATACAACACCCCTCTACCTCCTGGAGACTGTTTCAGGTCTCCATCCCATTTGCTGACCAGACCTCAAGACATTGGCACAGTGAAGTCCATTCATGCCTATCTAAGAGGCATTTATACCCCTGTCTCAGAAGCCATCTAGCTCACACAGTATTTAGGGGAAACTATTTCCTTCCCACCATGTTAATGTGGCCTGAGTCTTCATTAGCTTTAAGAAATTCACGGATTTGTATTGGTGAGCTCCATGGTATACCTTCCATAGTACTTAAGGCAAAGTGTGAATTTAAGAACTAGAGCAAACTGAAGTTGAACTTTTATGAACAAGGTTAGTAATATACAAAAAGGATACAATGCTTCTTAGGACAGTGTCACAGAGTAAGTGCTTTATAGGAGCCTAAAGCACCGCAATTAATTGTCTTTTAATGTCAACAAAAGATTGACTATTAGCATCAAAAGAAAAAAATTGGAGTCAGAGAGGTGTAAATTAGAAGATTTTATCTATCAACGTATGCAAGAAAGAGACATGGAAGCTGGAGTTCAGGATACAACCATACTTCACCTTGGATAAAACATCACGTTAAGATCTGTTTCCCTCCCTTCTAAATTCTAATAAATCAATTATTTGACTAGAAATGAATATACTATATGTGATATAATACAGTATATTATAGACTACTAGTGGCCTGGTGCATGAATTTGTGCATGGGTGGGGTCTTCCTGGCCTGCCCCGATTGGAGCCAATTGGGGCTGGCCAGCTGAGGGGAGGTGCTGCGGAAGGTTGGTTGGCCAGCCTCTCCCCCATCAGGCTGGTTGGCCGACCACAGTGCACATCATAGCGACCAGTCATTCCGATTGTTCCAATCATTCCAGTCTCTTGGCTTTTATACATATAGTATATATAGATAATGGTAATATATTACTAGAGGCCCGAAGCATGAAATTTGTGCAAGAGTAGACCTTTCTTCCCCCAGATGCTGGCACTGGCTTCCCTCTGGCACTCGGGACCCAGGCTTCCCTCACAGCCCTGGCTTTGTCCAGAAGGTTGTCTGGAAGAACATCTGGTCTAATTAGCATATTACCCTTTTATTATTAGAGATATATATACTATATATGTATAGTAATATACTATCTATAATATAAAAGGGTAATATGCTAATTAGACCGGGAGACCTTCTAGATGTCCTTCCAGAAAAGCCATGGTGGCAGGGCTGAGGCACAGGCGGTGAGGGGCAATCAGTTGGACATCTCCCAAGGGGTCCCATATTGGAGAGGGTGCAGGCTGGGCTGAGGGACACCCCCTGTGCATGAATTTCGTGCACCAGGCCACTAGTCTATACAGTGGGGCCTTGACTTATGAGTTTAATTCGTTCCGAGACCGAGCTTGTTAAGGAGCTCGTTAACTCAAAAACTCTATCAACTCAAAGCAAAAAATCGGCGGAGAGACAGCTGGTATCTCAAAAAAATCATTAGTCTGGACACTCATAAGTCAAGGCCCCACTGTACTAATAAAAGGGTAATATGCTAATTAGACTGGGTGACCAGCCATCTTCCAGACATCCAACTTCCTTCCAGACAAAGCCACAGTGGTGGGGGCTGTGGCAGAGGTTGTTAGGGGCAATCAGGCCAGCAGGGGAGGGCAGTGGGGGTGATCAGGCCAGCAGGGAAGGGCAGTTGGGGGCCATCAAGCTGGCAGAGGAGCAGTTAAGTGGCAATCTGGTAGGCAGGCAGGCAAGTGGTTAGGAGTCAGCAGTCCCAGGGATTGGGCCTAAACCGGCAGTTGGACATTCCCCAAAGGGTCCCAGATTGGAGAGGGTGCAGGCTGGGCTCAGGGACACCAATCCCCATGCACGAATGTCATGCACCGGGCCTCTAATTCTATATAATAAAAGCCCAATATGCTAAGTGTCCGACCATAGGTTCAACTGTTCGACCAGTCGCTATAACATGCACTGACCACCAGGGGGCACTCTGACTGGTAGGTTAGCTCTCTGCTGGGATCCAGCCGATTGGGACTGGGAGAGACAGGCCGGCCATGCCTTAATGCACTCCCTTGGTCTCTCCCTGGCCCAGACCATGCACCCATGGGGTCCCTCAGCCTGGCCTGCACCCTCTTGCAATCCAGAACCCCTTGGGGGATATAGGACAACCAGGTGTGGCCTGATCGCCACAAGCCAAGCCGAGGGACCTCACTGGTGCACAAATCAGTGCACTGGGCCTCTCGTATTATATGTTACATAGTATACTAATCCTATCTAATAAAGAGGGTATACGCTAATTGACCTTCATGCCATCACAAAAATGGTGGCGGCCACAGCCAATAAGGAGGGAATATGCTAATTGACTGTCCCACCCTCAAATATTGCGGTTCCCATAGCCAATAAGGAGGGAATATGCTAATTGACTGCTATGCCCTCAGAGATGGCAGCACCCACAGCCACAAGATAGTGGCGCCCAGTCCCCTCAGCCCCACCAGGGTGGCAGGCCTTGGCGTGAGCCTGCCTCCAGAGTCCCCCAGTCCCCTCAGCCCCCCAGCCACCCAGGGCCGGCCCGAGGCACAGGCAAGCCTCAGACGGCGGCTTCCCAGGCACCCAGGGCTGGCACGAGGGGCAGGCAAGCATTGGCTATCAGCTGTCCAGCCGCCCAGGGCCAGCCCGAGGTACAAGCAAGCCTTGGACGAGGCCCCCCGAGGCTCAGGTAACGAGGGCCAGCTGAGGCTTGCACTGCTGGCAGTGGCAGCAGCAGAGGTGTGATGGGGCGTCTCCTTCCCCTGATCGCCAGGTCACCTTCCGCCCCTGAGGGCTCCCGGACTGTGAGATGGGGCAGGCCAGGCTGAGGGACCCCTCCCCCCGTCCAGTGCATGAATTTTCATGCATCGGGCCTCTAGTAATACATATTATGATATAGTAATAATCCCACTAAAAGTTAAAAAAGTATCATATAGAATAAGAATATTGACATAAATCTTTAGTGTACAATTCACTCCAATGCTACTTCTCACAACAAACATTTTTAACAAATTTTACTGCTGTACACATTAGCCTTTTTTCACTGGTAAATGAAATCATCTCAGGATATAATGTAAAAGGGGGATATCTGGTCCTAAAAGGTAAGAAATTAAAAAATATGATTCCACCAAGTTGTATTTGACTTTCTCTGAGCCTGTTAAAGCAACATGAAATAATCAACATTTTAGAAACTCATTATACTGATGTTTCTCTCTTTCATTTAATACTTATTTAACATTTGCTTTGTGGCAATTCCTGTCCAATTACTCAATAAGTATTAACTTAATAAATTTTTCATGATTAAGGATGAGATGGGTTATCCTCATTTTACAGATGAGGAAACTGAGAGCCGCAGAAGACTAAGTAACTTCACCAAAATTAACAGAGCCAGGATTCAAACCCACGCAGCCTAGTTGTATACATTACACTGGTGACCACTAGTTTCTCATGAGAGCAACGCTGCATTTGGAACTTTTAAAATATTGTTATGTCCAAAATCATTATTTTAGATGTCTCTCCTTGACTGTTTTACAATAGCGTAAAATAGTATGACCCTTTTCTTCTTTACTGTCAGAAACAAAAGAATCTATAATTAAATATCTTACCTGCAATCTCTGTCATCACAGAAAAGAACATTAGTGACAATTGTCAGAGGTTTAGATGATTTGAAGCTAAAGCGGCAGATGAGTTCAGTGTTAATTCCATCAAGAGAGGCTTCAATGACTGTGCCTTTTGGAAAACTCACAGTAAGAGGGTGATCCTCTTCATCAATACCAAGAAGCTGTGCTGGGGGAATCACAACCTTTATACTTGATTCTCTGTTTGAAATTTAAAAAAAAAATTAGCTCAATGCATGCAAGTAATTAGCTTTATATGTGTTTTCCTCTGTTTGGGGATTATTAGAGAAATTAAAACAAATATTTATAATATTTTGCACACTTATTAAAGATATTTTGTATAATCTTTTATTTTCTGGTCATAATACGATTTATAATGTTATTTTAATAAAGAACCACATAAGATGATCAAAAGTTCCTTTTGTCCTCTAAAGATTAAAAAGAGAGGGTTAAAACACCTGATTAAATACAATGTGTTTTTCACCACAGCCAGGATATAAGTAGTATTGCCCTTAAATATATCCTGACAAAAATTTATCAAAAATTACTTTAATAGCTAGAGCTTTCTCACATGTAGACTAGATATTAACAGATTAATATACACACATAATTTCTTTTTAAATATGGATACTCTTAAGCACTATACACATATATAATGAATCTTTTTAAATCATTACTAAAAAATGTCACTTAATGTTCACATATTTCACTATATATCTCTAAATTATTCAGCCAATCTAAAATGTTTGTAATTTTGAATAACATAGTATGTAGTATTCACTTTTAAATCTAATTAATACTTGATAACTTTTGGTGATCTATATTATTTAACCATATTAGTTTGTTTTATTTTATTATATGTGTAGACTCCTATAGCAAATATGAAGTGTTAACAAATGGGAATCATATTTATAATGTTTTAATTAGAATGAAGATTATTCAGATAATTAACTGGCAAAAGTAAGAAAGGTCTCAACTTGACAAAGTTAAACCAATATGGTTAATTGCATAAAACATGAAAAAGTAATTTATAAATCAGGCTTGAATCATATTCTGTTGCTAATTATCTAAGTGTCACTGGATAAGGTATTAATGCTGTTGATTTTATTGTACCATACTTGGCTCAACTTTTGACTTGAGATCATTTTTAAATTGATACATTTATACATTAATTCCAAAGTTGAAAGACTAAAAATATTAATTTATATATTAAAGTTTTATAATAAATAATGCATTTTAGCACAAAATAATTTTTTTCAATATATTTTTATTGATTTTAGAAAGGAAGAGAGAGATAGAGAGATAGAAACATCAATGATGAGAGAGAATCACTGATCAGCTGCCTCCTGCACGCCCCCTACTGGGGATCAAGCCCGCAACCCAGGCATGTGCCTTTGGCCAGAATCAAACCTGGGACCCTTCAGTCCGCAGGCTGACGCTCTATCCACTGAGCCAAACCAGCTAGGGCAGCACAAAATAATTTAAGCCACTTTTATTTCCTATTTGAGCCACTGAGGTTAGTTTCTACTTATAAGATAGGGTCTTGAAAGAACACCAAATCCTAAAGTTGTCAAGTTAAAGTTTAACTATACTCTCTCATGAAATGGCATTTAGACCAAGCTCCATAGCATAAGTAAGCACTCATTATATCTTGCAGGCCAAGCTGAGAAACTAAAAGTTGTCCTATGCTTTCCAACTTGAATAATTTTCATTTATTGTCAACCATTACATCTCTGTCATCATTATATATATATATATAATTTTTTTTTTAAAGAGCTGAGAGTGATCCCTGCCAACAGCCAGCAAGAAAATGGTGTCTTAGTCCTACAACTACAAGGATAAATTCTGCCAACAACCAGGGAGCTTGGAAGAGGACTGAGCCTCAGATGAAGACTGTCGCCCATCCCATGATTTCTGTCTATTGAGACCATGAGCAGTAGACACAGTCAAACTGACTCGGACTCCTGACCCAAAGAAATTCTGAGATAACAAATTCATGTTTGAAGGCATTACGTTTGTGTAAATTTGTCACACAGCAATAGAAAACTAATGCCCTGAGTTTTTAAGCTTGTTTCTTACACCATAAAGACAGGCATAACAATAATTCTTACAAAAAATTTAAATGACTAACTGTGAGGTAACTAAGTGGGCTTTTTTGTAATTTAACTTAAATGTACAATTAAATATTTTAATAGTTCCAACTATAGAAACAAGTTAGACATTGTCATGACTCATAACAAATACAAACAAAAAAGCACACGAAGAAAGTATGGTAAATTCACATGAAGCATTTACCTGTAATAACTCTGAGGTAAAACGTTGACATCCATCACACTTGCTACATCCAAAGGAACAGGGATGAAATACATGAATTCACGGTCAAATGATAACTTGGGCAATTTTAGCTCTCCAATCAGATGTAACATTTGGTAGCAAACTGGACTGTTATTTAAACGTACAGGTACATTAGCTGTGTATTTTACAGCATGAGCTAATGAAAAAAAATTAAATATTTTAGACTAGTTCACACATACACACACAAAAAAACACATTTAAGTAGTTTAAGACTTACTAAATATTAAAATGTACTATGAAGTTACAGCTCAATTGAGCAGAATAGATTATCCAGAAACTGGATTTCTCCTGCCAAGGAATTTAAGACATGTAATGAGGAGCTGTTGAAATAAAAATCTTCCAAAGTGAACTCTGTCTAAAAATAGACCAAATCTCCTTCAAGTAGATTTTCATTATTATGGGAAAACGCATCTAACTGAGGAAACAGTGCAACAGGACTTCTTTTTTCACTGTTTCCTATGCCTTAATAGGAGCTACCCTTTAGTACATGCATTATGAAAATGAGGTCAGATAATTGCTATAAGGATTTCAGGGGACTACTGGGAAATGGTTGTGCTGAGATGAAAGGAATGTGTTTTCTCCCACATTTTAAGTTTATGAAAGACTGCCAGGGTCGACTGCCTAATTTCACTTGGTAGGAAAACAGGAAATTCCCATGTGGCAGCTCACTATGAGGAAAGGCAATCTGTGTTGGAGAAAAGGGATCAGCATAGGAGGCTGCAGGTTAGTCCTGGAGGACAGGTTCCATCACAGCAAGTTGCCAATGCCCTTTAGACCTAAACCCCCAAATATAGGTCTCAAAGTATTAGTGTAAGCAGCTAGTTAGATATTAGTGAAAGAGAAGGGAGCAGATATCTAATTAAACAAGATTGACTAGGAAGCTATAATTTCCAGATACCCCAGGAGATTGCAGCATTACTCTGCCAAGGGGATAAACATCTTGTTTCCCTCAGTGGGCAGGAAGCACTGACTTTCCAATCTCCCCAGGGGACAATGGCCCATTCTGATAGATTGCCAGGTGGAAGGAGAACAAGTAAAGGGGAAATTCCTCTGTTGCGGGATGCCCAGTAGAGACCAAGATGACATAGAGAGAAGTCCTTCTACTATAAGGCATGTGCAATAGAAGCGAAGATGGCACAGGGGAGAGCCCAGCATAAGCTCACAAAGAGCCAGGAAAGAGACTGTTTAGTTTGAAAGAAAACCTGCTCTTTCCAAACCTGGAGATAATATAATGGACGCTTAACCAAGGCCTGGGTTTTGTTTGTTTGCCCACTCATTCATACACTCTCTCTTCACAGCAACTGTGCAGGCTTAGCAGCCATGCTGAGCCCAAGTGCAGCACAGGTTGTGACCCAAATGCAGACTTGGGGTGGATGTGCAGATGGGGAAAATGAGACACAGAGAAGTTCTGCATCTCTGGGCCCTGATCCTCGTGGGCTTGGTGAGGACAAGAGCATGTTTGTGGCCCAAGAGACTGGAGTTATTCCATAGTGAGACATTTCTGAGCCATCTGGTTGTGGATGAGACACTAGGCACCTGGGGTCAGTCCTGTATTTTTCTCCAATAAATCTTACCACTATACCTCATCCTCCTATGCATGGATCCCTGAAATGCTTTTCTCGTTACTCCGTGTAAGAAACGGCATCATCAGGAGGAAAATGTGATCTGGTGAGTATGATTTCAATATATAATCTTAGAATTCAAAACTGGACACCAGAGTGGCCTGGCAGGGATCGGGGCCATTAAGGGTATCACCAGGGCAGAGAATGATAGTGTTCTGGATGATGCAGACCTATGTTCAAAAGTGACATCATTGTGAACCATAACCAAAAGCAATGGACTCACTGAACTGATCAAACCCACTAGTTCTCAATGTACTGGATGCCTTTATGTGTTCAAATAAGCCCTTTACATGTCCAAATAGTCTGGAGTCCTTGGAAAGTAGGAAGTGGCTGAAGAGGGCCGGGAATAGGGACTTCCTATTAACAATGACAGACGACTACTAGTAAAGACTTTGTGCAAATATAAGAGATTGTATCCGCACCTTGAGTTGATAAAATAAGTTTTAAAATTTTATGTATTTAAAGCATTGTAAATCTATAGGGAAAGGATAGTATCATTTAATGAATCTGATATTAAAATTATTTTGGAGGGAACTAACATTAATTTTAGAGTTAGGTAAGGTTTTAAGACTTATTGAATTCTGAATTTTAAATAGGCTATTTTGAGATTATTTCTAGGTTTCAGACCTGTTAAAGGTTTTCTGGGGTAATACAGAAGGGGCTCCATTTGTAACCTAAAACTACTGGGGACTCAATGACACTTTTTTTTGAGCACAGATATTCCTTTTCTCCCATCCGAGATGCAAATTATATAAACTTGTTACAGGCATGTTTGTTTGTTTTTAACAATTAAGTTGGGATCCTAACAAGGGAACCCCAGATTTGATTGTTTGGGCTCAGCTGCATACAGAAGGGAAAGTCAAATGGAAATGTTTCCTATTTCCTTCTCGATTGTCCAGTCTATTACATCTCGATATAAATGTTGATACGGACATAGAAGGAAAGTTCTGTATATAAATACAAATAGAAGCTTTAGCTGAACTAGCTATTTCTTTCAAGACCCGACACAGTAGAAACTGAGAAGACAGAAATATATAATGATACCTCATTAAAAATAAACTTCAGAAAGCAGAAAATATTTGATTTTTTCTATTATATTTTCAGAGTTCTAAGCAGAGGTAATAAATGATGAAACATTTTTTTAGACCTACTAATCACAGAATCCTATGTACTTTTTCTCACACATAAAACTAAAGCTATTATGCAATGCCATGCTAACAAATATAAGCGAGACATCAAGTTAATGCAACACAGTGCTAACAGGATATTATTTTTTTAAATATATTTTATTGATTTTTTTACAGAGAAGAAGGGAGAGGGATAGAGAGCCAGAAACATTGATGAGAGAGAAACACTGATCAGCTGCCTCCTGCACACTCCCTACTGGTATGTGCCCGCAACCAAGGTACATGCCCTGGACCAGAATCGAACCTGGGACCCTTGAGTCCACAGGCCGACGCTCCGTCCACTGAGCCAAACTGGCTAGGGCCTAACAGGATATTATTGAGAGAAAATACATAGCTCAAGGAACTCTCTATAAAAGCTATAATAGGTTCTTATCCTGCCTTTTTATTGATCACATAGCTAGTTGTGGGTATTTTATTTAGATTTCAACATGTATAAAACATAGTGTGCTGAAATTTCTGAAGCAAGTGTTTTACTGAGAAAGTGTGCTCAGGAGGAACTCGTAGGCAAAGGGGGAAGCAGAACAGGACCAGGCAAGAGGCTATGAAAAGTTGTGGTTTTAGAATCCAGATTTAACCTGATCATACAGGGAGCTCTGAGGTGTGAATTCAACAGAGAGATTGTCCCACAGGAGGGAGGGGGCTGGGCCACCTGCGGTAGTGGTGGTGATAAAGCTTAAATTCCTGGCATCTTCCTTCAGCCAGGGGGACAGACATAACCTATTAGGAGTCAACACCCACAACTGAGAAATGGATAGAAAAGCCCAGCCATGAGAATCTGCATAGGCTCAAACAACATATACAACAGAATACAATCTAATGTTGATTCATAAGTAAGAATAATAAGGAAGAATAAAAGGTAAGTTACTATAACACATTAAAAAAAGAAATATAGTTTGGAAATGGCATTTGCTATGCTTTAGTTATGGCATTTAACTAAATAAACATATGCTGTAAATTAGAGACAAATACCAATACAGACTTTCTCAAAAACAGGAAAAAAAACCTTATAGCTTATTATTTTTAAGCACTTAGCCGCTGCTCCTTTGTTCTGGTCTGTTTAAAAAAGCTAGCTGTTGCCGGATCAGTGTGGCTCAGTTGTTGAGCGTCGATCCAGGCACCAAGAAGTTGAAGATTCGATTCCTGATCAGGGCACATACCCAAGTTGCTGGCTCGATCCCCAGTAGGAGGTGTGCAGGAGGCAAGTGATCCATGTTTCTCTCTCATCAATGTTTCTATCTTTCTCTCCCTCTCCCTTCTTCTCTCTCTAAAAGTCAATATCAAAAAGAAGAAACTACTTGTCAATACCCTTACTTCATTAATCTCATTATCAGGAAAGTTCTGTGTTGCTATGCAGCAGGGATTCTCATGCAGATAATTTTTTTTTTTAGCACCTTTAAACTGATTTTTTTGTAATTTATTGATTTTTATTAAATCTTTATTGTTAAAAATATTACATATGTCCTTCTCTTTTCCACAATTGACCTCTTCTAGCCCATCCCCTCCCTCTACCCCAGGCCTTCACCACTCTGTTGTCTGGGTCCATGGGTCATGAATATATGCATACAATTCTTTGATTAATCTCTTCCCACCCAACCACCCTCTCTCTGAGATTCCCCAGTCTATTCCATGCTTCTGTGTCTCTGGATCTATTTTGTTCATCAATTTATTTTGTTCATTAGATTCCACTTTAATGAGATCATAAGATACTTGTCTTTCTCTGACTGGGTTATTTTGCTTAGCTTAATACTCTCCAGGTCCCTCTATACTGGCTCAAAGGGTAAGAGTTTTTACAGCTGCACAGTATTTCATGGTGTAAATGTACCATGGCTTTTTTATCCACTCTTCTACTGATGGGCACTCAGGCTGTTTCCAGATATAAGCTATTATAAATTGTACTGCTATTAACATAGGGGTGTATACATTCTTTCTGATTGGTGTTTCGAGTTTCTTAGGATATATTCCTATAAGTGGGATCACTGAGTAGAAAGGCAGTTCCATATTTAATTTTTTGAGGAAATTCCATACTGTTTTCCATAATGGATGCACGAGTATGCATTCCCACCAGCAGTGTACTAGGGTTCCCTTTTCTCCACATCCTCCCTAGCACATAACATTTGTTGTTTCATTGATGGTAGCCATTCTGACAGGTGTGAGGTGATACTTCATGGTCATTTAAATTTGCATTTCTCTGATGATCAGTGACTTTGAGCATTTTCTCATGTCTTTTAGTCATCTGTATGCCCATTTGGATAAGTGTTTATTTAGGTCCTTTACCCATTGTTTAATTGGATTCCTTGTCTTCCTTTGTTAAGTTGTATGAGTTCCTTATATATTTTGGATATTAACACTTTATCAAATGTATCATTGCCAAATATTTTCTCCCATACAGTGCAATCCCTTTTCATTTTGTTGATGGTTTCT
>NW_027223987.1:0-30150 GCF_028538775.1 Myotis yumanensis
TGATCATCTACACTCACTTCTTCTCTTTGCCGAGGGGTCCTCCACTTCTCCCTGGGCCTCGGGCGGGCACAAGGCCACATGAAATCTTGCCTGTATGTTGCCCATACGGCATATTATTCTCATCTTTCCCACAACCACATTGGTAGGTTTTCCTCATTATGCCAAGGAGGACCATGGGGCTCAGAGGTTGAATAATTTGCTGGAGGTCACCCTGTGAGTCATAAAAAGTTCTTAATCAACGATGGCCCACTTCTCTCAGGAACCAGCTGAGTGACGTGGGGTGAGCTATTTCATCTTTCTGGTTCTGTTTCCTCATTTATAAAATTGACGGGTTGAATCTGATCTCGGAAACTGACACTGAAATTATGTTGTGACCCGTCTGACCCATGCATCTCTTAAAGGATTTTTAATTGCATGCCAGCACAGGGACTTTTTCCTTTCTACTAATAATACCTTTGTAATACAAAGGATGAATTTCTGCAGGGCCCTTTTAATCTCAGAATTCTAAAACCCACAGGCAGAAGTCATCAGTAAAATATCACGTTCTGCAATGTCAAGTTGATACTGTTGTAATTAAGTAGTTTTTAATAGCAAGAGAGAAATAAAGGGGAAAACAGACATTCTAGGCAGGTCATTCGGGCAACTTCACCAGGAACCTGCAACTTGGCACTCCCCGGGGTGGGAAGGGGTCCAACAAAGAAAAGATAGACACCTGCTCAGTACAACTGGGTGACATGGAAAAGGTATCTGCCTGTCAATCACATCTGGGGACAGGGATGGGTGCCCAAAATGGGCGTGGTCACTGCAAGCATGGAAAGATCTGGAATACATGATCCCCTGAACAAAGAAGCTCAAGCTCGCGCCCTTGGGACTCTTGTCACTCAGGGGAACTTTCTTGGCTCTCGAATTCGCTAGTGTGGCCCATGGCCAGGCGGACCCTACACACAATGGCCTGATGGGCTGCAGCTCGCCTGATGCTGGCCTGGACCCAGCTCCAACCTGGAGAGGAAACGCGAACGCTGGCTCTGGTGTTAGCCCCACTGAAATCCCAGCTGCACTTTTTCCATGACGGGACTGAGGGAAATGCGACTTTGGAAACCCAGGGGTGTGATTACATGGAAATAAAGATTTCTACTGCATCTCCTCCTCCCGTGTGAGTCTCAGGAAATTCCTTTTCTCGGGATTTTGCAGGAACTCCACCCTCAGCAGCAACCTGGGGAGATGAGGCATGTCCACTGCGTTAACAAAGTCAGGGAGCTATAGTGTAAAACTGTCATAAAATGATGACCAGATGTTACCAAAAGTATTGTAACAGCAACCTTTTTTCTAGGCATCTATAATGATAAAAGCATAATATGCTAATTAGAGCGATGTCCTTCCGTCCTTCTGTCCTTCCGGATGACCTTCTGGACGAAGCTGGGGCTGTGAGGGAAGCCCGGGTCCCAGGTGCCAGAGGGAAGCTAGTGCTGACAGCCAGGGAAAGGAAGGCCTACTCTTGAACAAATTTCATGCATTGGGCCTTTACTTATATATAAATTAAAATTCTTACTCATTCCTTTAGTCTATAAAAGCACTCAGTTCCTACAATGATGACAATCACTGAGCATTTAATATCTATTGAAGTGGTTCTAAACCCTTTGATATCTTAATCACTTCATCTCCCTAACAGTGCTGTGAGGTATGGAGTATCATTATTCCCACTAGAGGCCCAGTGCATGAATTTGTGCACCAGTGGGGTCCCTCGGCCTGGCCTGAAGGACCAGGCTGAAAACAGCTCTCTGACATCCCCCGAGGGGTGCTGGATTGCTAGAAGGTGCAAGCCAGGCTGAGGGACCCTACTGGTGCACAATCAGGGCTGGGGAGGGACACAAGAGGTTGGCCAGCCGGGGACAGACTACAGGAGGGCTCTATAGCATGTCTGGCCTGTCTCACTCAGTCCTGTTCAGCCGGACTCCAGCATCAAGCTAACCTACTGGTCAGAGCATCTGCGCCCTGGTGGTCAGTGCACGTCATAGTGAGCAGTTGAGCAGCCTTTGCATATCATTAGCATATAATGCTTTGATTGGTTGAACAGCCAACCAGATGACTGGACACTTAGCATATTAGGCTTTTATTATACTAGTATAGGATTTTACAGATGAAAAAAACATTAATAGAGAGTTTTAGAAAATTGTCTAAAGTCCTACAGAATAAGTGGCAGAATCAGGATTTAGACCCAAACTCTAATTTCAAAGTCAGTACATCTAGGTACAGCACTATATTACTCAGTGCTAGAGAGCATGTGGTGAGGTAGATGTATCCCAGACGGGGAAAACTTACATGTTTGAAAGCCAATTATCTTAAATGGGATTATAATAGAATATCTACACTAATAAAAGAGAAACATGCAAATTGGTATCACTCCATTACGCCCACAAGCCAATCAGAGTGACTATGCAAATTAACCCAACAAAGATGGCGGTTAATTTGCATCGCAGGCTTGGAGCAAAGACTGAAGACTGAAGAGGCTTGGCTTTGCTGTGGCCGTAGTGGAGAAGCCAAGCCTTGCTGTGGCCGGACCAAAGGCCTGGGTCCCAGGTGCCAGAGGAAAACCGGTGCCAGCAGCCAGGGGAAGGAAGGCCTATTGTGCGAATCTTCGTGCAATGGGCTTCTAGTCTATAATAAGAGGACACTGTAAGTCCTTACTAATGTCATCCATAGGTTCTGAGACATTAAGCAAAAATGAGGTTTAATGAAATCAGTTGTATCAGAGATTAGTTGATATTAGCAAGAATTAAGATCCTAGGGCATCTCATCAATGATCTAAGAAAACCAGGAGCTCATGTTATCACACTCCCTGTAACAGAAGCCAAATAGCAGGCATTCAAATGTCTCAGAAGGAAACTTTCTGAGTTTATAGGTTGACAAATTCACAAACGTGTCACTAAATAGTAACACATGTTAAAGTAAAAAGCTAATAACTTGCAGAATTGCTACAAGTCTTGATGCATGACATTCACATAAATTAAATGCATTTAACTAGGAAGAAGTGCAAATGGAGCATAAAAATTCTTTTAAAATACTTCCAAGAATAAAGATAAATTCAACATTTTTTTATAAAACACATGTAACTTTGAAAAAAATAAAATAAAATATGTTTAAATCATCTACCATTTAATATCTGCAAAGAATTGTTATTTTGGAGCTATGAATATCATGTACTCTGTTAATTCTTTGTATGTCTGAGTTTTGCTAAAACAAATATCATTCATTATTTCCTTACTATTTTTAAAAGGGATGTTTTATTTATATATTTTTATAGAAGCTGCACCGCAAATTAGAATCATCCTCTTCGTCAGGTTAACTACTGTTGGCTGTATTGTGGAGTTTTGATGAGGTTTGCACGTTGTTAAGCCAAACTTAACAGAACTCAATGTTGGTGCGGGCTCCCAGTCACAAACGAATGCCTTGTGTGACAACAGAAGGAAGCCACTGTGAACCCGGCCCGCGCACGGCGTTAATGGCTGCAGGGTACCTACCCTCACAGGTCCGCTTCTCAGGCTCTGCTAGAAAGGCAGGACTCGAAGTGTCCCGGGGCCTCCACTCTTCTCTCCTAAGCTCGGGGCCTGGGAGGCGGACGTGCGCTAAAGCCTCAAAGGGAAGAGATATGGTGCAATTGTACTTCCAGATTTTAATGTTTCAGGTTTTCTATATTTTTAATGGTAATATTCTATTATTTTTATATTGATAAAAGCTCCTGTCAATGGAAATGACAAGATTTATGTTAAACTATGATCATACCATATTTTTTATTCTTTGTTTTTATATATTTTTATTGATTTCAGAGAGGAAGGGAGAGGGACAGAGAGAGAGAGAAACATCGATGATGAGAGAGAATCATTGATCAGCTGCCTCCTGCATGCCCCACACTGGGGATTGAGCCCACAATCTGGGCGTGTGCCCTTGACCGGAATTGAACGCCGGACCCTTCAGTCCACAGGCTGATGCTCTATCCACTGAGCCAAACCAGTTAGGGCTCAAATCATATTTTTATTATAAGGATAAAACAAATAACTGTTTACAAAATCATTTAGGGAAATAACTATTCCTTTCCTGACTCCTTCCAGGTGAAAAGAAAATTTTAGCACAATCACTGGTATGGCATTGAACCAGCTCCGGGATCAATGCCTGCGAAATAGATGCATATAGGTTCCCATCATGCACTGTTTCAGGAAAGGCTTGGGAGGAAGGATGCTGATTAACCTCTACAGACTCGACATTGGCAGAGATTATAAATCTCCAACATTTATGACACATCTTAGAGCCCAATGAGCTCCAAGATGTGTCTAAACAAGTGATACCAATTACACAAGTTTAACATTTGCTCTTGTCAATTGAACATCTACTATGTAATAAGCATGAATATAGATGCTTAACATATGTCATCTAGTTGAATTACACCAATGCAAACACAATTGCCAGGAGAAAGAGGAATTAATCAATCCAGGGAGCGTTCACTAAAGAGCTTTCCAAGGAAGAGAAATGTTCTTGAAGACAAGAGGAGCCAGCACGAATTACATCACCGCAGTTGCCAATGGTGTTTGGGGAAGAGGCCAGAGCTTTTCCTTGAACTTTGGTCCATGGAAACAAGCACATTAACGACTCTCCCCTTCCATGCGGGGCACCATTTTTTAAGGCTGACAACCTCCTGTGGATGTTCTGAAAGACGGACATCCTGTCAGAATTACAAATGTCCTCGGTGGATGGGGCAGAGAGGCCAGACTGTGTGGAACCTTCCTGACAGGCCCTCGGGACTGAGACAGCATCCATGGGTTTGGCAAGGGATCTGTTTATTATTTTTTCTTGTTTTTGAGTGAGAGGAGGTGGTTTAAAAACAGTGGCGGGCAGGAACTTTTTCAATTCAGTTACCCGTAATCATGTAGGGAAGAGTATGTGCACGATTTAGTACGTAGTAGGTGTTCAATATATATTTATTTCATCTAACACCCCTCTCCCATCACTGCTGACAACTCCTGAGTTGAGGGTGAGTTGCTGACACTAATGGCTACCAGGCAGGGCGTGTGTGGTGGCTCCATCACCGGACAGCTCGTCTTTGCCTTCTCCCCTTTTGCTTCTAAAGTCAGCCATGCTCCTGCCACAGTGCAAACTGCATCATATGGTTTATAGATATAGATGTAGACGTAGATATAAATATTCATATAGGTATAGCATAGGCACAGACATACACATAGACATATATATATATATATATATATATATATATATATATATATAGTTATAAGTGTGTATATACATGTGTATATAAAATTTGGTTTCTGAGACTTACAATTAAAGAATTCCAAGCTACTCTGCCACTGTTGTTTCTCCTGCCTTTTCTTCTGCATTCTCTCTCCTCAAACACAAAGTTCTGGTTCTAGCATATTTCTCTCCGATGTCTCTCTTTCCTTCTCTGGGTCTCTTGGACCTTTACATGTGTTTCTATGGGCTTGGAGTCTTCACTGATTTTTCTTTGAGAAAACATTCTGACCTCCCAGACCTAGGCTCGTACTCCTCTGACCTAGCACAGCCTTCTGTATTTATCCCCAATGTGGCATTCACAGCCAGCCTCGTGTCTCTATTTCTGTCACTGTGGTATTTTTTTCTTGTTTATTACTGCATGTGTGATGCCTAGCGTGAAGCTGGACATAAATCCACGCTGACTGGCTGAGTGAACAAACGGAGCTGTCTTATTGGTAGCCAGAGCAGATAGAGCTAAGAGGCAACAACGCAGACTCTGTGTTAGAGTTCTGCTCCACGTTAGACTGTGTGTTACTGGTACTGCTCGCAAGGGTTGAACTGATCTTTGGTATTCTGTTTACCTTGAGTTTAGACCAATATTTCAGTATCTTTTCCCCCTGAGGACCCTTTCATTTTTCTGCTCACGTTCCCCTGTGGCACTTCCAGGGCTTACGTTTTGGAGAGGCACTTCCCCTGCACCGAGGGAAGTTCCCACCCATGGGTGCCACTTGGTGTCCCACTTTGTCAGGTGGTGGCAGCGGCCAAGACCCGGGCACCCTGTTTAACTCAGGGTCTTGTTGACAATAAAACATCATCCACCCCAAGATAATTCTCTACTTAGAGTCTCCCACAAAATAACATGTTTTAAACCTCAAAAAAGTCAGAACTGCTGTATTCTCCCCCAATGTTTATTTCCTAGGGTCCTTATGCTGTCATTAGCGCTGTAAGGAAACAATAAAATGCCCAGGTTTCTTCAAGTTCATTTTCTAGCTGAAAAAAAAACACAGCACTCAATTTATGTCCATGCAGTTGTTCCCAAGGGAAGAGACTGTTCCCCCTGACCTTGACTGTGACCCGTTATTGCAGCGTCTCTCTGAGCTCAGCGTCCCCCTGGACTGGACACAATGATTTCCCCCTTCCACTCCATGGATGTTTAACTGTAATGACAGTAAGTGACGGCACTTTGCTTGTTTTGCTGGCGCTTCCTCCATGACATGTGAACGTTACTGAGTGAATTTGCAACATGATGTGAGTGCTGTCAAAGAATCTGCAGAAAACTGGGTTCTTGGAAAGCAAGATAGAAGGAGCAACTTAGCAAACCTCCCAAGGGGTAGGAGTTTTGAAGAAGACATTTCTAAGCTGAAATGAGTTGTCGAATGCTGAGTTTATCTGACGCTGTATCACAGGGGCAGTGGTTTGCTCCCCAGGGGATGGTGATGGGAGGAGGGGCGGTGGGGCAGAAACCGAGCCCTTTCTCAGCCTCTCGGGGCGAAGTGAGCAGGTGTTCCTCCAGAACCAGAGCTGCTATAAGGACACGGGTCACACTTGCTATTTTGATTCCGTTTTGGAATAGAATGACCTGCTCCAACTTTCTGTAATATTCCTGGAGCCATGTTGGAGGTCACGTTTAAAGCACGGTGTGAGGCTCAGATTCTGAAGGAAGAATTAATAATTTCAGAACCCGGATGGAGGCCCTTCAGTGTAACTACACATATCCATGGTTTTCTAGAGACTCCAGATCTCAGAAGTGATCATCTGAGAGAAGTGCTCTTTTATAATACAATTGACCTAAAAACCATGGGAAACGAAGACATGCCAGGGAATGGAGTCAGTGCCGGAGTTACAGAGTTTAATCAGGGGCTGTCCAATTGCAGCCAGTCTCCAGGGATAAACAGGTTATGCATCTAAAGTGAATTAGAAGGACCGATATTCTGAAAGAAAGATGACATTTCAAATGATGACTCCTTACCAGATTGCTCAGAGAAACTCGTAAAATCCACGTGTCACTGAGAAGTGGTATTAATGAAGGGCCCAGATGTTAGATTCTGAGAGCAGGTTCTGTTTTTGTTTTTGTTTAGCAGGAAGGGACTGGGAAGGATGCATTTCCTTTCTTTATCTAGCCCCCAAAAAGTTTAAAATAAAGGATGAGATGTCCTCCGAGGGCCCCTCCCCTCTCCCCACCAGGTGCCCGGGCCTGCTTGCTGTCTGAGGCACAGTAAACTTCCCCTCACGCACTTCCATCAAACTCTGACGTGTTCAGTAAGGACAGACATGAAAGGAGAAGGCGTTCTGATCAAACTAACCCCGGAGGTGTGAGGACGGGAAGCAAACACTCGGGTGAGGCAGAGAGGACACGCAGAAGCTGCGCGGTCTGCCCAGCGCTGTGCTGGGCTCGCTCGCCCTATTCTCTCACTTGGGTCTCTACGGCGGTTTCTGATGGAGGAGAAACCTGGGGTTCACAGGGTGTGGGGAGCGTGGCTAGAGAGCACCGCCAGTCAGTGATGGGGCCCCTGAGACGCCAAACGGGTTCAAAAGTCATTTGGGGGGAGATGCTTGTTGGTGTCAGTTACCAGTAATTGACACGGATTCGGCTTCCGGAGAAGGGAGGTGCTGTTCAAAAAAAAAAGAAAAAAATTACGAGGGCCAATGTGAGGCAGGCGTCTGCTCGGGCATGTAAGCTCCCAACGGGCCGTCCCAGGTCAGGCAGTGCAGTGTGTGTCCTTCCCCATCTATCCTCCTCCACCGTCCCACACGGTGTGCATGACGGGGCGCTGAGTCCACAAGTCCAAGTTGTGCATAGCTCTGACTTGATTCTTTGCCTTTCCATTCAATCATCAGGATTTCTGAGCCAAAAAAAGGTCACGTTTTGATATTTTCACATCTTATTGTCTGTGGCTGGGGTTTTTAGGTTTCGCTGATGGGCGTTTGGAAGGCCTCGTAACCAGCAGAGAAAGGAAGACATTGGTGCTGGGCTGTGGCTCTCAGGGGCAGTGACTCCAGGAGTGAGTAGTGGGACTGGGAGGTAGAGAGAAGGGAGATAAGAAAGTCTGACTCTGGATTTCCCAGCTGTTTGGGCAAGTTGGCTGTTTTAATATTACCTTTGCCTGAAATCAAGCTGTCCTCTCCCCCACTGTGACTCTATACACTACATCCATGTTTGGTCTCATAGGTTTGTGCTATGGCTCATTGAAAAACTATCAATTGTCCATCAAGAAAATCTAAAATATCTAGAAAATTCTGGAAAATCACTACTGCTAAAAAAATACTTTCCTAAAAAATAAATTGACCTTAAAAATGGGGAATCTCCATATTGGTCTTGATTTTTATTTTCTGTTCCGCAATACCTCAACAATTCTATTAAACAGAACGCTACAAATATTCACCAAATCATAAATGATAAAAAAAATAACACCACCACCAACGAAATAACCTCCTATCTAAAGAAGTTATATTTCTTGGTGGCATTTCAATTAAAACAAAGCCTCCCCAAGGAGACACGAGAATGTTTACAGGCCTATCTCTGCTTTAAAGGCACAGATAAAACACAACTTTTCACTAAAACAAACGTGGACTGCAATTCTCTTTAGATAAAATGAATATATTCATCAACCCCAAACACCTAGACAGCCTGGGCTCATTCCCGTGGACTCATCAGAAAGGCTGAGACCTGAGTGGCTCTATCTCCACAGCCAGGGGTCTAGGTGCGGTGTGCTACCCTTTCAAGTTCTTATTAAAATAATTAAGTGAAGTTGATTGTAGAGTCAGATGCTGACACAATTACTGCTGCTTGTTTGCTTTGCTTGGTCACGGCGGGAGGTTTTTGAAAGCGATCTCCCATGTTATCCTCCTCCTACTTCTCAAAACGGAAGCTAATACTTCAGGTCAGGTTCCCTCTCCTCCCTGGAGAGCCAGAGAGTATATGAGCTCTCTAACCGAGATTCAGGAACACCCTCGGGCCTGAGGGCATATCGTCCCACAGGAGGACTGGGGCTCTAACAGTTAATGAGTCTCCCACTCTAACCGTGCATGAACTGAGCCATAAAAAGGAAGCCCAGTCTTTTACTCACCTCGGAGCCCCTCAAGCCAGGAAAGGAGCGGCTCTTCTAAGATGAAGACTATAAACGTGTTCAGTACTTTTTAACATGAGGAGAGACTGGTGCATCGGTTAAGAACGTGGTCTTAGAAATCCTACAAGTCTGGATGCAAATAGCGGCTGCGCCATGTGTAGGGGGTAACTTTAGACAAACTCCCCTCCTCAGAGGCCCTTTCCTCATCTGTGACATCAAGAACAAACAGTCTAAGCCAGGTGCGAGCACGCAGGGCATTGAAGAGAGGGCTGTGCTTGTCCTGGAAGAAGAGCCTGAGTGGGGAATCTCGCTCAAGGACTTACTTGCTGAGCGCTTTCCGAGGGAGAGGGGAGGAAGGGGGCAGGGGAGCCAGCTAGGAGCATGGCCTCCGCTGGGGGCTGCTTCGGGCGGCTTTCCTTTGGGATCCCCTCAGCTCAACCTGCCTCAGTCCGTCCTTTCTGAGAGGGGAGCTGGGGTTCTGGCTGAGAACAATGGAGCCACAGTCTCGGGCAGAGTGGCAGCAGAAGCACATGAAGTGCTCAGTGAGTGTCTGTTGAATGAATAAAGCCCAGAGGACTTATGTCAGCTTTCAGGAAGCCATCAACTGGTGAAGTCCACAGGCTAAGCAGCAAAACTGAGGGTGACAGGATCCATGAATGGGTCAAAAGGAAAGGTGCCTTTGTAAGAGCCATCGGCGAGTCATGCCAGGAATTACCAAAGTTCCAGCAGCAGGAATGTTGCCATCAAGTGGTGAATCATTAAACTCTGCAGAAAAGATCGGGCCTCACCTGGGACCGTGTTATTAGCTTCTCCACGTGTTCAACAGTTTATCTCCCTGGGCTAAGCATGTACGCACTGTTTGGCACCTAACGACGAGGCGCTGGCCAATGGCCTTCCCATCCTTTCATTAACACCTTAAATATACATGAACAAATCTTTTGTTTGTGTGATCATGTGTAATTATCGTACAAACCTACAGATTAAAGTTAATGGTCTAATTTTAGATGATGTGCTTACTCAAGATCACTAGATTATATCGGTATAGGTTTGATTCAAGGTTTTTAATCATTTTTCCACCTTAAGCTCCAGTGTATTGAACAATAATATTGCGATTGCCAGCTCTGAACTACTGCAGTTGTGAGAGACAAAGACAAAACATATTTTCGGCCTGGGCTTACCCATTGGGGGAACAAGTAACTATACATGCACAGAGAATTTAGTTGCAATAGGATGGTTATCTTAACACAAAATACGTTTCCCATTGGATTATTGATGATGATAATAGTTATAATTGTCATAGTCTTTAAAAATCCTTACCGGGGATGTTTTTATTAGTTTTAGAGAGAGAGAGGAAGGGAGAAGGAGAGAGAGAGAAAGGAAGAGAAATATCGATCAGTTGTCTCTCGTACATGTCCCTGATCAGGGATCAAACCGAAACCCAGGTATGTGCCTGGGAATGGAACTTGTAACCCTTTGGTGTACAGGACAACACTCCAACCAACTGAGCTACCCTCCAGGGCCATCATAGTTTTAATAGTAGCTAACAGTTATTTACATTTTACTACATGCTAAGCTGTTTCCTAAAATTTTAACGTACATTTTGTTAACATGGCTAAAGTATTTCATATTTTTCATTCAGTAATCAGAGATGAGCTTAAAGTGTGAGTATCTCTTGCAAAAGTGTCACATTAAGTCTTTCTTGTTTATCTGCTTCATAGAAACCCTTTAGCTCCTGGGTCAAATTTCTCCTTTTCTTCACCAACTTCAGGGCACTGTGCAGGGTCCATTTTCTGAACTTCTGGATTTTAGTCTGTCTCACTTATTTGCTCTTTGCCATGTTATTGTCTTGTATAGGAGGGTACTTATTACACAGAATTTTCTATTAAACAACAACACATTTTTTAAAAAAATCTTTCGCACCAAATGTGAATAACAAAAATGTTTATATATTTATTTTGTCTGGAACTATGTTTTCTTATCCTCTTGTTTCCATATAGGAGGTAACTTACAAACATAAACAATGAAACAAAAATGAAGTCAAGCATCTAAAATTAGGAAGATGAATAGAAAGTAGTGGACAGTTCAGCAAGTGGAATGCAAACAAAACAAGTCCTTTTGGTTCCACTTATTCTGATGGTCGAAGGAAGGATGCAAGCAGTCACCTGATTTACATGGAAGAAAACACATTAGCTTTTTAGGGAAAGCGAATAATGGCCGGGCACTAATCTTCGAAATAAATTTCTATCCCAGATGTGTCTATGAGGACCCTGGGTAAATTAATGAGCAATATCCTCAAAAACAGACCGCAGCTCACCCTGCAGGGGTTTTTAAATGGCTTTTCTAATGTGTTCCTACACGTCCCTTAATTAATAAGACTTTATGCCTCTAAAATGCAAGTGAGTCAAATGCATCATTAAAAGACCCTACACTACTGATTCTGTGTTCCGGAAGGTGTCAAACGGTTTATTGATGTTTTAAAGGAATGAGATGCTGCCTCGAACGGTGATTAGTTGGTAAAAATTCATGTCTCCCCAGGGCTGGGGCTGCATCATCAAGGTGTCTCTGCTCCTCGGAGACTTGAAGAATTTGGTAAAACCAACCAACGAAATGTTTATTTTTACAAAGTGATGGAGGTTAGTTCAATTTTCAGTTTCACAATTGCATTTACTCTCATTTCTCTCAAAATATAATATAACCTATCTTTGAGAAGAAATCTTGATGAATCAACCCGCTTGACAAAACAAAACAAAACAAAACAAAACTGAAAACAGTTTTTCTTCAATAAGGGAATGACTTATTTTTAAATAGTAAACTTGTTTATTGAAATAGAGCAAGTTTATAAAAAAGCGCACACATCCAGGGTGTTCATTGGAACTACCACAAACCGAACCTGTCTGTGTGACCATGACCCGGTCAAGCAATAGAATATTTTATGTCCCTTCGTCTCCATCCCCGCCCCGCCCAGAGGTAACCACTGTTCTACTTCAAACACCAGGCTTCGTTTTACCTTCGTTTGCACTGTTTATAAAAGGAACCATACAGTTTATAGTCTTTTGCGTCTGGCTTCTTTTGCCCAATATTATGCCTGTGATCCCCACATGCAAGCTCATGTTGGGGTGTGTGCAGTGATTCACTGATGTTCATTTCTGAGTGGTATCTGTCCTATAAATATACCACACTTCATTTCACCCAATGCGAGAGATAACGGACATGTAGAGTGTCTAGTCTGGGGCTCTGATAACGAACACAACCGTGAACATTTTCGTTGACGTTAGCCCATGTGGAAGAGAGATCTCTGGACCAGCAAGGACGTGCATGTCCCGTGGTGAGAGCTCTGCCAGTCCCCAGTGTGGTTGCCCTGATCTGCACTCCTGTCAGCTGCTCCTCGTCCTGCACACGTGTTCCTGTTAGACATGGAATTTCTGTCGTTCTGGTGGTTGCGTGGTGGTACCTCATTGTGGCTTAGTCTGCGTTGCCCAAGTAACCGAGGAAGTTGACCACTTTGTCATATGCTTATCTGACTGTTTGGAAACCCTCTTTTGTGAAGGCTTTTGCAAAATTTCCCATTACTTTGTATGTCTTATTCTTAGAGTTAAAAGAAACCAAGAGTTGTAAATCCTACCTTTTCAGTTCAATTTCTTAGTAAAAAAGTTTTTAATTTTAATGAAGTCAAACATGTCAGTCTTTCCTTTGAGTTAGTGCTTGTGCGTTTTCCTACCCTTGGACGTGAAAAGACTTTTCTTTGTCTCCTTCTGGAAGAATGGCGATTTACCTTCCACATTTAGATCAGCATAGACTTTTCATCACAACCGTAGGAAATAGTAGTAGAAATAATAATAGTAATATTGATGATGCCAATAATAGTGGTAGTATTTATTGTGTGCTAAGTAGTGGACAATAATCCTCATCATAGTTCTGCAATGTAGGTGTTATTGCCTACATTTTAAAGACAGGGAACCTGAAGCTCAGGGGGTTAAGTACCTGTTGTCCTGCTGGCAAAAGATGAAGAGAGGATTCATATCCACGTCTGCTTCATTCCATGGACACATTTATTATTTCACCAGATTTTCTCCTAAGGGTTCCTGTTTGTGCTTTGTGTGCAAAAAAGCCTTAAACTCGGGGTATTCTAAATATAAAAACTCTAATTCTGGGAGAAAAATAATCAAGTGAACAAAATCAAAATAAAAAGCAATAATTAGTGGAAATTCTAAAGCAGCACATCAAAAAACCTGAAAATGTAAAGAGATGAAAATAATGCACTGAGCATTCAGGAGAGGAGAACATGGATCAAAAGGATCGGCAACAATAGAGCTCGACAAATGAGATCATTACTGGGCTGCTTCACCCTGTAGAGCATTGTGGGAAAGCCACTGAGAATGAGAAAAAGCAGAGGAAGTGAAGGAAGTCTGGGACATAAACACTCCGAGTGTTATCACTTTGTAGTTGGATTTCTAAGTCTGCACTCAAGGGGCCTCTTCTTTCCCTCGCTGTTAGTTTGTTTTCACGCAGGTGAGCTCTCCTCCACAGAGGGGACATGGTGTTTTTGTTATATCCGCTATTGTCAACGCACACAATAGGAAGTTTGTGTTTTTCCCACTAGTTTAATCAGAATAATGCTTCCTATTAAATTATCTTTCATAGCAGACCTTGATTTAAATGAGTAAAAACAGTGAAATAAGTAGCTCCAAATGAAAAAGATAAAAATGTAAACATAGCCCCTTTAGAATCTCCCTCACTAATTTTTACTCATATCGCTCTCACAAAGCAAGGAGATTATACCCCTTGACTTGGCCAAAGGAAACGCATGCTGATCCTTTTGAATGAGGTTGTGTTGTATTATGTGACTATTCTTCCACGCACTAATTTTTTCTTATAACAAGCTGAATAGCCCCTCGACTCTGGGTATCTTTCTGTTGTTATTGTTATAATAGAGTTATTTCATTAAAATTTTCTTTAGCAGCACCGCAGTGTTCAGCACAGTTGAAGGTAGAGATGATTCCTCAGTACAGACTAACCTTTAAAGTAATGGCTGACACTTGTTTATTGAAGTTTTAGAGCAGAAAGTGAGAGCTTTCTCTCCTTAGCTTTTGGACCGTTTATCAGGCTTGATGATGGGGGTCCTGCAAAGAGGATGTTGCAATAGTTTGGACACTTAGAAAGAGAACAAATTTATTTAAAATAGTACAACAATGTTATAAATTTGTTATCCAATATAATAAAAGCCTAATATGCTAAGTTTCCAGTCGACCAGTCAGCCATTCAACCAATCAACACGTAATATGCTAATGATATGCTAAGGCCTCTCAACCACTCACTATGACATGCACTGACCACCAGGGGGCAGACAGTCAACAGGTCAACCAGTTGCTATGATGTGCGCAAACTACCAGGGAGAAGATGCTCTGACCGGTAGGTTAGCTTGCTGCTGGGGTCTGGCCGATTGGGACTGAGCGAGAAGGGCTGGACATGCCCTGGAGCCCTCCCGTGGTCCCTCTCCAGCTGGCCAACCTCACGCATCCCTCCCCTGCCCCAACTGTGCACCAGTGGGGTCCTTCCCTCGGAGCATGTCGGAAAGCCAGTTCCATCCGGGTCCTGCAGGCCAGGCCAAGGGACTCCACTGGTGCATGAATTCGTGCACCGGGCCTCTAGTATATATAGAAATAAAAATGTCATCACTACCCAAAAGATCTAAGCACTTAACCAGGCCCCACTACCTTAGTTTAATGGGAGGAAATACCATGGGAATTGGCTGTGATGTGTGAGAAATGAACTTTGGAGAGGGATAATTTTTGATGAAGATATTTAATCTGAGAGCTGAGCACTTTCCAGTTACCTCTTCCCAGACTCCAGCATGAGCGCTTGCCTGGAGACCATCTAAAGAGGCCTGTATCCCACTGTGTCCCACTGCGTCCCACTGTGTCCCACTGCGTCCCACTGCTGGGCTCTGGGCCGAGGAGGCGCCCAGCCTGGAGCAGGCCCCGCAGGAGAATGGAGGCCCCAGTGGCATTTTCTCCTCAGAGGCCCACTGAGGGCAGGGAGAACTGACTAAGAAACCAGGGAGGATCAACACAGTAAATGAAAATTCAACATAGAGACGCACAGTGAGAGAGGGAAATGGTGCTTCAAAAAGCAGGAAAGAAAGTGCCAATGCTGAGAGGAGAAGGAACTCTTCAGAAGGTTCCCACGGTCTGCACGGGCCCAGCTCCACCCCCCACCCTGAAGTGGTCACGTGTTGTCTCGATTACAAAAGGGGGAAATGGTCCAGATAGAATATGAATAATTCCACTAAAATACAATATGTGGATGTTGACAGTAAGCAGTTGTTCATTCAATTAGCAAATATTGATTGAGCACATATTAAAAATCTGGATGCACCCATTTGAATAGACACAACCCCTGACCTCAAGCGACTCACTGGTAAAAGGTGTGTCCACGTCAGCAATCACTACAAACCACTGGGATTCCTGCTGTACGGGAGGAGGGGGGTGCTCTTTGACGATAAGAAAAAACACACCAAGTTTTGCCCCAGATGGAGGCAGGCTTCATGGAGGAGGAGGGGCCTGAGCGAAGTTTAAATTGAGGCAGGACTTGACCAGGTGGACAGGAATGAGAGAGTCATTCCAGACAGAGGTAATATTTTTGAGCAAAAGCATCTAAACATTAGATTCTGTATTGCCTTCCACACGCAAGCTCATCCTCAGGCAACGCCAGCCTTTGAAGGGTGGTCGCATTCTCTGGGATCTGCATTTTGGAGTTTCTGGCAACTTGTTGAGGTTGTTCTGGAAATGACACACCAGGAGAGGACAGCATCATGACAATGAAAGTGGGGAGCATTGTGTATGATGAGCAGGGAGCTCTTTGAAGCGCTTTCTCTGTAATTGTTCCTTCAGCCTCACAACCACCACAGGAGGCCAGTGTTCTTCCTGATTCTGGATCATAGACGGGGGAACCGAGGGGCAGGTGAGGAGGACAGGCGCTGCTGCTGGTGATGAATGCATTAGCCAGACCCTGTGCCGGGCTCATGGGCCAGACCCCGTGCCAAGCTCTGGCCCCGTGCTACCACTTCTAAGTCTCACCATGAAGGAGACACCAGCCCAGAGAGGTTGGGTGAGGTGACCAAGGCCACAGAGCCGGTAAGCGGCAGGGCTGGGACTTGAACTAGAGCTGTCCGCCTCCCGCCCAGGGAGCTGGGGAGTTGAGAGTCTTGTCCACCAGCCCCATGGTCTCCCTAGGAGTTACTGGCTGCGAGAGATCAGCCATGAGGAAGGGGGAGGGTTGAGGGTCTGTGCAGGGAGAACAAAGGTTTGGCCAGTGTCGCGAACTGTGCTCTGGGCCCATGCATGTGGACGTGGCCGCAGAGCTTGCTGAGCTGAGCTGACCCTCGGGCCGGAACAGACTGCGGGCTTGGCAGAGCTCTCCCTGCCTCCCTCCCTCTGTTCCCTGGAGACACGCAGGTTGTCAGGCTGCTCTGAGGGCCTGAGCGGGTCTGAGCAGGCCCAACGCGCCCTGTGTCCCCACCACCACGTGCTGCCACACATACCATCACCAGCCCCTTCGCTAACAGGGTGCACAGGGACACTCACTAACCGCACCCCTCCCAGCGCTGGTTCCAACTCACCCAAAAGGCTGGACAACTGCCCTCCTGGACGGCAGGGGCCAGGCTTCCCTAGTAAACGAGCTCCGACCGTAACCAGGACACACGGGAACCGTGGCTAACGATGACGCCATGATGACTACAAGCGACTGAAGAACTGGAATTCCACCACAGGGAGCAGAACTAAATCACTGTGAATAAGTGATGGTTTTGCATAAGAAACTGAATATGAATGTCAAACAGGCCATAGAAGTTTGTCTCAAAAAGGACTTCAACTCAAGTGACTTGGTGCAGATCTGTCTCAAACTCCAGAAGACGGAAAGCTGGTGAAAGGGAGGGTGCGGGTGGGGAGTCAGAGGAGGTGCCAACACAGGCGCGTGGCACCGTCACCTGGCAGCCCTGGACGCACGGCCTCCCCAGGGCGCGCTCCTGTGTCTCTTGATGCTCAGCTACGTGGAAAAGAAGCTTTTCCCTTCTCCCTCGAGACTAGAGCTGGCGCTGTTCTTGCTTCTCTCCAGGTGGAGAGTTCTGATACCGTGCTTCACTTGTATTTGGTCTTCTTCTGAAATGGTTTTAGCTGTCTCACAAAACTCATCGTCTATACCGATAGGGCAGAAATAGATGAGAAAATAAACCCAGGAAAATGAGCCTGTGTGTGTGTGTGTGTGTGTGTGTGTGTGTGTGTGTGAGAGAGAGAGAGAGAGAGAGAGAGAGAGAGAGAGAGACTTTGAGATTGAAAACTACCTTTAAAAGCAGGATTTTTTTTATCTTTCGGTTTCTGATTCAATCTAAACCTTCCCCGCACAGGCATCACGATATGAAAGAGCGGGTCTTTTAATTTGACAGATGCACACACAGCTCTCCTGGAAGAGAAGGTCGTGAAAAGCCTCCCTTGAGAAGAAGTGAACGGACAAATAAAGATTTCTAACCCCAGACAAAAGAGAATCACCCAGGAAGGGAGCCAGAAGCAGATTCCAAGGGGAGAGTTGGAAAGCAATGCCAAAAGGCAAACACATAAAAAAAAGATTTAGAGATCTGGCTAATTAAAAATTTAAAAGCTTTATTTGTCAAAAACACCATAAACAACCCAAATGGTCCAAGACCGAGGACAGGTTGGAGCAATATAGCGGCGTTTGCAGTGTGGGCAGGAATTTGCTGAGCAGGGCACTCTTCGGCTGAGGGAGGTTAAACATCAGTTCAAGGTCACCAGCCCAGATGTGGGCTGACATCTCTCTGCTCCACAGCACATGCTCTTAGCCATCATCTCCTTCCTTCTTCCTCTGATTTCCCTGGGATTTATGTACTTCATTCTCCTCCAAAGTTTCCTTTGTTAGTTCTATCAATTTTGTTTTGTTTTTATATTCACTACTAGAGGCCTGGTGCACGAATTCGTGCATTGGGGGGCGGGGTCCCTCGGCCTGGCCAGCGATCAGGGACGATCGGGGCCAGCCAAGCGGAGGGACCACACGAGGTTGGATGGCCACAGGAGGATGACTGTGGGAATGCACTGAACACCAGGGTGCAGCTCCTGCATTGAGCGTCTGCCCCCTGCTGGTCAGTTCGCATCATAATGACTGGTTGTTTGGTTGACCAATTGTAAAGGTTGCTTAGGCTTTTGTATATATAGATATTCTTCAATGATTTTTCAATTGTTCAATGGTTTTGTTGCTAGTCTGGGAATGTTTATTGAATTAATAAATGAATATTCTAACTGGTTATTTTTGGCATATAGACTTTTTTTAATGGTTGAAAGCTACATTACATTCTTGCTTTAATTGGGATTTTGGGGGGGCATATTCTCTTGACTTTTCAGTGTATGGAATAATAGTTTCTGAAAATAATCATAATTGTATTTTCCTTGTCCAACAATGAAATTTCTTTTTGTTTTTTATCTCATGTATTTATGTCTACACGAGAACTTCAGGACTGTGTGAAGTGATACAGGAGGTTTCTGAAATTTTTGCTTCGCACCTTAATAAGAACGAGGCTAATGTTTCTCTGTTAAGAAGCCTGCTTATGTTTTTATGTTAGTTCTTTTCTGTTTAAAAATGATGCTTTCAGGTGTTTTTCTTCATTACTTTCAGGGTGCATCCTCCTATTTTTTTTTCCCAAACAGGGATATGTGCTGATTGTATTGCCAGCCTATACCCTGTAGGTGTTTTTCTTCTGGGCTTCATGGAGGTAAATCTTTACATCACTAGGTTGTCTTGGTCATTTCTTGCGTTCCTGCTTGATACAAATGCTATGCGGCTGTGACAGATAATGTCAATGAAGTATTTTTACTTTGGTTTGTACACAAATCATTAGAACAAATGCTAAAATGCAGAGTCTCTGGCTATACTTCTGGAGATTCTGACTCAAGAGGTTTGGGTGAGGCCGAGAATTGGATTTTTTAGAGCTACCCCCTTTACCGCCATGATTCTAACACATGTGATGCACAGACCAGACTTTGAGAGCCATGGTTTAAATGAACTATTGCATTACACTAATTTTCATTATTGTTTCAGTAATGTAAAGAGTAAAATTAACCTATTTTTTAGAATGTTCCTTTGTATGTTTTTACTTTAAGAAGGTCTTGACATATTTTTGTCTCTGGTTTTGCTAGCGTCAGTAAATTAATTGGTCTTTTAAAAGATTTCTAATGATGTTAACTGTTCATAAAATATAAGGGTTTTCTGCTACTTAAGAATTTAAAAGAATTAGTAGGTGAAATAATCTAACCTTGAGGTTTTGTTTGTTTGAGGGAATTAAAGAACATATTTTTCATCTCTCCCATGATTGTTGACATAACAATGGCTGCAAGTTGAGTTCAGATATGCAAGAGCAGCCTGGTTTGGTGAGAACATATACTCTAAGGGAATACAGGACTGGAAAATTTATATGGGACTGTGTCCAGGGGGGCCTTGAATAGGCATAGAATAAATGAGTTAAAAATTATTCTTATGTAGATTATATAATTTTATGTTTATAATAGCATCATATATAGCACCTCACCCCACCCCAACCCCTCGCTGCTAGATGGGTTAAGTCATGAAAATTTAAATACTTAAGCCAGTGGTTCTCAACCTTTTGGCCCTTTAAAACAGTTCCTCATGTTGTGACCCCCAACCATAAAATTATTTTCGTTGCTACTTCATAACTGTAATGTTGCTACTGTTATGAATCGTAATGTAAATCTCTGATATGCAGGATGGTCTTCGGCGACCCCTGTGAAAGGGTCGTTCGACCGCCAAAGGGGTCGCGACCCACAGGTTGAGAACCACTGACTTAAGCAGTGTGGCTTGTTTGGGAATTCTCTGGAATTTTTCTAGTAATATACCAAATGACTTTATGACTAATATAATGTGGGACAGATATGTTTGAAAGGTAAAACATCTCCTCCTCGCCCCCGCTGCTACGCATGGAATTGTGTCCCCCGCAAATTCACGTTGAAGCCCTAGCATCCGAATGTGAGGATATCTGGAGGAGGGGTCTTTGAGTGGCGATGAGGATTTGATGGGTTCATGAGGGCGGGGTTAGGGTTATGATTGGACTCCTGCCGTATAAGAGGAGACCAGAGAGCTTGCTGTCCTCCAGTAAGGGCATAGCAGGAGGTGGTCGCCTGCATGCTGGGAGGAGCCCCTTCGCAGGGATTCATCTCTGTAGGGCTTTGATCTTGGAATTTCCGGCCTCCAGGGCTGTGATGAAAGTTACTGTTTCAGCCACCGGTGTATGGCATGTGGTTCTGCCAGCCCAAGCAGACTAACGTGCCACTGTATCGTTAGCTTCTGAAATGCAATGTGCAGAGAGCCGAGGATAATAAATGTGCCACGGGAGGCATCTATTTCAACATGAAAAACATAATATATTTTTGGTAGTCTAAGTCGCTTACTTATTCAGTCTGCTAGGGCAGTTTTAAATTGGATTTTATATTTATAATGATATCACAGTCTCCAGAATGACTCCCTGCATCTGGACTCTCTTATATTCTATACTCGTATATTCTATTTTTTTAAAAATCATTTACTTTTATTCATTTATCCATTCGTTCACTCAGCCATTCATTTATTTACTCATTTATTTTGGAAACTCAAAGGCAGTGAAGCCACTGTCAGGGACGGGCCGTCTCGGGCCTGTTTATGTGTTCCTAGAAACGGGGTCCCTCAGACTAGACGGAGATCGGGCGCAGAGGGGGAGCCGGAGCAGAGAGGCACCTCTGTCCTTGGAGCGCAGGACTCCGAGTCTGAGCTGGATCTTGGTACCTGAAGAGGATCCCAACAGGTGGGGACGGAGACGAGGGCAGTCAGAGGCTAGATAACTGCGCGTGGCATAAAGAAGGACATTGTTTAAGGACAATCATATGTATCTTAATTGTATTAGTTGCAGCGGTTCTCAACCTGTGGGTCGCGACCCCTTTGGCGGTCGAACGACCCTTTCACAGGGGTCGCCTAAGACCATCCTGCATATCAGATATTTACATGACGATTCATAACAGTAGCAACATTACAGTGATGAAGTGGCAACGAAAATAATTTTATGGTTGGGTCACAACATGAGGAACTGTATTTAAAGGTCCAGAAGGTTGAGAACCACTGGTTTAGAGCATTTGTAAGGAAGGTAAAGCTGAAATACGAATTGTAAGCCATATTGTGAATGGTTTTTGACCAGAAACTGAGGTTTCTAGAGTTCGTTCTGCAGATAAGGGAGAACAATTGGAAGATTTTGGCAGCATTGTATCCGGTAGCAGCAGCAACAACAACTAGAGACACTTGAGATTTCACTCTGCCCTGAAACTGGTGCTGGTACCTCTGTTCATGGGGTAGTTGGATCAGCAACATTGAAAGAGAGACCCTGAGGTTGTGATCAGCCCCGTGATGGTGACATGAGAACAGCTAGGCTCCGCCACGCAGAGGACAGGTAAAGGAGGAGGCTGGAGGGAGGGCTGCAGTGAGCAGTCATGTGTGAGTGGAAGAAAATGTAGGGAGCGGCACTAAGAGAACAAGAATTACACGGAGTCATTATGCTAAAGCCGTGGTCGGCAAACCGCGGCTCGCGAGCCACACGCGGCTCTTTGGCCCCTTGAGTGTGGCCACGAAGTTTCAATGGCACTGTACGTGCGTGCCCACACGTGGTATTTTGTGGAAGAGCCACGCTCAAGGGGCCGCAGTTTGCCGACCACTGTGCTAAGGGAAGGGAGTTTAAAAGGAAGTAGTTTAGTCCCATCTTGCATTGTTCTTTACTACATATTTTGTGCTTTCCTTTCAAATTCAACTGCATTTCTGTATTGTAAGGGTAGGGATTATTATTTTTACTTGACAATGCTCAATACTCTGCTTAATATATTGCTAAAGGCAATGTTAGGTATTTAGTAATTCTGGCTTATTTCTCTTTACAGTATTTAAATAATTATAAAAGTGATCCCAGCTCACGTTTATTAAATGTGTAATGGGCAGTTCTGAATGCTTTACACGAATTATTTATTTAATCCTCACAACAACCAAAGAGATGGCCATGGAAGGCAGTGCTCATTAGACAGATAAGTAAGAGTGGAGTAATGACCTGAAAAGTGTGTCCTTCCCTCTGATGAATATAAAATTCACCTTGAATTTTAAAACTCTGTGGGAAGTTAAAACATTTTATCTCATTATTTAAAAAAAATTATTTCCTAAGCATATACTTTTTATAAAGAATCCTGCCAGGTATTGGGGGAGCTTGGCTGTTGCCCATCATTGTTAGAAAAATTTTATTTTATTTTTCAACTTCAGCTTTAACAATCTTCTCCCATTGAAAGAAACAAAGCTCATATTTCATCCCCAGCAGGTATCATTAGACATGGAAAAATCATAGCTGAGAATTTCCTAAGTTAGAAGCATTAGTTTTAAAGTTGATAGTTAAAAACTTAATTCATATTTAAACAACAACAACATCAGAAAATAACAAGTTGATGAGGATGGAGAGAAATTGGAAACTATGTACTATTGGTAGGAATGCAAAATGGTGCAGCCATTATGGAAATCAGTATGATGGTCCCTCAAAAAATTGAAAGTAGAATTGAATTACTATAGAACCCAGAAATCACACTTCTGGGTACATACCCCCCAACACGAAAAAGTGTCTCAAAGAAAGATTTGTGTTCCCATGTTCATTTCAGCACTGAACACAACAAAGAGAAGGAGGCACGCAGTGTCCATCAATGATGACATGAATGAATGAAATGAAGTGTATGCATGCATTAAAACAGTACTCAGCCTCAAAAAGGAAGGAAATTCTGACCTATGCTACCACATGGATGAACCCTGAGGACACTATGCTAACTGGAACAAGCCAGTCACAAAGGACACATACTGCACTACTCCACTGACATGAGGTACCGGAGAAGTCAGACTATGGACACAGAAGGGAAGGGTTGTGGCCAGGGTCCGGGGAAGGTGAGAATGAGGAGCTGCTAGTCAACAGACACAGACTTTCTATTTCGAAGGACAAAAAGGGTTCTGGTGATGGGCACTGTGGTTGTACTTAATTAACATCTTGGACTGAATACTTAAAAATGGCTAAGATGGTAAATGTTACCATATATATCCACAAAAAAACACACGTTTAAACCTTTTCAATTATTTTTATACTAGAGGCCAGGTGTACGAATTCGTGCATGGGTGGGGTCTGGCTGGCCAGCCCTGATTGGGGCCCATAGGGCCGGGCCAGCCAGGGGGAGGGGCTGCGGGTGGTTGGCCAGCCAGCTCCACCCCCTAGTTGAACTTCCAGTTGAGGGGACAATTTGCATATTAGCCTTTGATTATATAGGATTAAATACAAAGCTATTTTATTATCATTTTTCCATACATGTTTTGAACAATGTTTCCCAATACGCAGAAAACTCCATTTGTTTGGCAGCGTGGCTGTGTGTATGGTACATATATGGTTTCAAAACTGAAGATTCAAAAACAAATGAGTGACTCCACCCCAACTACACTACTGCGCTTAACTGTGGAAAAGGGGGCCTTTCAGAATGCGTTAGTGAAGGTTTTCTGATAAAGAGCCCGTTTTGGACTTGAAATGAAGAACAGTTAATTCTACTCTAAGCTTCAGTAGTGATGGTAATACTGGGGCCTGATTATACTTTATAATGATACCAGCGAGGGTAATTTAAAAAAATGTTTTATGGGATTTATGAAGGGATCATTGTGTGACCTGCATTTTAAAAACCCACTCCCCAAAGACGTATCTGTGGTGAGATTATCATTGTTAGGTCAAGTTATGCGTTTGAAGTTGATTAACCCCTCTCTGGGGGTGATTGTCACAACTTGAATTGTTTACAATTAATCCCGTCTGTAATCTGGCTCTGAGTTATTTTTCTGTGAAGTCGGAGAATTGTGCAATATTCATATCTCACCTATAGAACATAATAGTGGGCAATAGCCTTGCCGTTTTCTATGGATTAATTCAAATTTGATAGAATTATCTCTCTCCCGAGAGAGGTTATGAGAGACTTTTAAAAGAACAGATTTCCATACTCACTTTGAACTTAATCAGCTTTTTCGTAATTATTCCAGGACAGCTACGGGGGCCTGCCGCTTCTTATCACTCACGGCAGCAAGACAAAGTGCACACACCTTTCTTCCCCTCAGGGCCCAGGGCCTGGGCGCTCACCCCGAACAGGCCACACTGCAGCGCCCCAGTCTTTGGTGCGGTGGTCAAAACGAAAAGGCACTTTCACGACCTCCCAGTATTCTCCCCTCCCCTGACTCTCAAAGCATCTTTCATGTAGCGAACATTCCCTCAGCGCTTCTGCAGCCACTGAAAAAACTTGCATCTGTAATGTTTCACCAGGGAAAATAGTGAGGTGGTTTTTCCTTCCATTTGAAATGGAAGTATAAAGAGTTTACACCTTCCGCTGCTTTTTTCATATCCCTTCAACTGTACCGAACAAATCTGATTCCGGAAAGATTCTGAGGGCCTTGCTGTTAGTCAGAACCACCACATACTTTCTGGTTTGCTTTTTCTTTCCTTTCCTGCTGTTATTCATTTTTTTGTTTTCTAACAGTTTACATATTTAAAATAATAAATTTTAAAAATTAAATTCTTATGTGTAATTTATGTATACTTCTATTTCTATCTAATTATATTTTGCGTCGCTACCTGAAGCAGGTGAAATATTTAATTGCACCAACATGTCTGAGTTCAACCGGAAGTATTTTCAAGTCCTTACTCTTGAGGTAGTTACCTAATTCTCCAAGACATGGGAAGATTTTTTTTTTTTTGGTTGTGCATTACAACCTGCTGCTATGAAAGTACCCATCCATCCATCCATCCATCCACCCAATAAATATTTGATAGGGACCTTCCAGGGGCCCTGAACTGGTGAAATAAAGATGAACAAAGCCCATTTCCTACCTTTAATGATCTCCCTTTCTCTCTATGGAAGAGACCAACAGGTAACTAAGCGACTATAATACTGAGTGCAAGGACTATGAGATGACCATGCGTGGGGGGATATAAGGGGCACAGAGGGGGAGTTTCAATGCCATGAAGGGCAGGGAAAGCATGCAGTTTTTATAGTAATGACACATTTACTTAAAAGGTATTTTTCAGTTGACCTCAGCCAAGAATTACCTTCCACAGCTGAATTCATTGCCTCCTAGAAGATCCTTAGGGCAAACCTGGCTCTTTTCAGAGCTGGAAGAGAGAAACTTCTCTTTCAGTCTCATGGCGATTTGACTTTAGGGAGCCGAACACGCTGATTACAGCTATTTTGCTGCCTCTCAGCTCTGTTTTTTATAAAAGGGTGTTGGTGTATGTTATATAGCCGAGCTGAGTAAATCCCAGTGCTCACCACTATCATTTACTGCATGGGACGCTGGCTTGTCCCCTCAATCACACAAGAAATTCACTCGGGAAAGTTTACTTCCCACTTTGACATTTCAGAGGTAAGTCCTCCTCCCTGCACAAAACACAGACAAGGCTATAACATTCATCTAAGCACTCAGAATTACCTTTAGTCCTATAAATACTAGGTTACTTTACAGTGTGGCCACAGGATTCTTTTTTAAAGATCTTTTACTTTTATCTAGTAAAATGGGCCATTAGCTAGAGTCTTTATTGTTTTGAATTTAGAGATTTGTGTGTTTTATAATGTTAGTTTGCCTGCTAACACAAAATGTGAAGAGACATGAACTCTGGCTTTTTTTTTTTTTTTTTTTGGTAAATCAATGTCCCTTGAAACAAATCACATTGTCCCATCGCTGGGAATTTACAGGATACTCAATGTGTCAGTGAGTCGGTAACAAATATAACTTAAAAGAAAGAAAGATGGAAGGAAAACATTGCCAAAGCTCAGGAAATTATTGCTCCTGGGACGTGCAGCCATGGCATGAAGCTGGAACCCAGGGGGGCAAGCCAATGACCACTGCACAGGCCAATGAGACAGGCTGGCCAACTTCACTCTTGGCTGTCCATTGTCTTTTTTTTTAACCTTTTAAAGAAATGTCCTTGAGCCACGTAATCTAAGCAACACGCTTGTTTATTAACAAACCAGAGACCAGGAGACTCCATTTGCTTCGGGAGTGAAGTCATTAGGACACAGTAACCTGGCTTTTTGGACAGGAGGAGCCATTTTGTATGGAGTTGGAGCCCCTGTTATTTCTGAAGAGCACCAAGAAGGCGTCCTAAGGAAAGCCTCTCCCACATCCCCCAGGGATGTGAGTCAGTCCTGATGAAGCAAGTGAGAGTGGAGGGCTCAGTGCTCCACCCAGAGCACCAAGGAGCCAAGTGTAGACGCTGGGGAGGGACCCTTCAGGGAAAGGCGTTCTCAGCAAGGCCCTTCCCAGGCGATGCGGGCGGTCCACAGAGGGAACGCCACGCTCCTTGCTTGCAGACTTAGCAATCGGTCTTTGTTTGTTGAATTAGGATTTGGTTAAAATTCTAAAACTCAAATCCATTATCATTATTAGAATTTCTTGCTTTTTAAAGCATTTCTTAAAAATGTCTTGCGAACTTGTTCTGTTTTTCAGATTCATCAATCTAATCACCTCCTAGATTTATTAAAGAAATAAGTGAGGTCTCCTGACTACATTGAAAGAGTACAGGTGGCATCAGTTTCTTAATTGTTTTTTAGCAAATAAGTGACAACATTTCTCTTCTCCGCTAAGGGGGCACTGGCTGCATTGGCAGCACTAACCACGGAGCATCTCTCAGATGATCCTTCAGAAAAACGTGCTGCTCAGTGATTGCATTTTTTTATGTTGATAATGTTTCCTTTCTCCTCAGGGCAGGAGTCAGAGATTTGTCATTTACCACGAAGCTGATAACATTGAGCCCCAGGGCCTCTCACTCTTGTGCGGGGCCATCGGAGTGGCCGTGGGCACGCGGAGTCCTGTGAACTAGAACTTGAGTGGAGGGTACTGTTTGATTGGCTCTAGTGGGATTCTAGGTGGTTCGGTCTCTTGTGTTTGTAATTCAGCTAAGATTAGTTGTGTGAGTACCGGAATAACTTGTAGTGATATTCTTACCCTCTGATATGCTAATACTTTGCAACATAAAGTATTTGAATAATAGAAGAGAAGAAGCAGAACTTTGCCTGTAGAAAAGTCTTCCAAACCATACAGATCTCTCTCTCTCTCTCTCTCTCTCTCTCTCTCTCTCTCTCTCATGGTATTTATTAAGAATTGTCCCACATTTGAAAACAATCATAAAACTTTTTATTAACATGACCAAAAATAAGTTTGAAATGGAAAGAAGCATTTCTAAATTGTCAATCATAGAAAAATGTCCATTACTCATGCTGAAGTGATTCGGAGAAAAACAAAGTTATCTATTTTATTTATTTACATTTTATCCTCACCTGAGGATGTTTTAATTGATTTTAGAGAGTGAGGAAAGTAGAGAGAGAGATGGATTGGTTGCCTCCTATATAGGCCCTGACTGGGGATGGAAATTGTAACCTAGGTATGTGCTCTAGGAACTAAACCCGAAACTTTTTGGTGTGTGGGACGATGCTTCATCCAATTGAGCCACCCAGCCAGGGCCTAAATTACTTTTTAAAAATCACCCCTATATGAGTAGATGATCAAGAGCATGTAGCCCCCCAAATTTAAGAAATGAAAATACTATAGAGGTTACTCATGAATAAGATGTTGTTATTTTTATGTGATGTTTATTTGTCAGCTTTTAAAAAGTTATCATGTGTTGTGATTTTTTTCCCCTCATTCTAAATAAATATTCACTTTGTGTCTAACTTTGCATTCTTTTTTAAAAACAGGGTGCCCAAGTCATTGATCCCTGTCAATAATTCTTACAGTGTCTGGAAATTCAGTTCACACTGAGTAGAATAGCCAAGCTTTTAGCTTAATTTCGCTTTTGATGGAACTCACCTGTAGCCAGTTGACTGTTCATTTCATTCTCTCAGAAAACGAGACTGCCCTCGCCCAGGAGTTAACCAGCTGCTGGTTAATAGCTGTGCTGGGGAGAGCAGTCGCTGAGAATGCCGCCTGCTTCCTCCCCATTTCCCCTTCCAGCGAGGCCCAGGGCTCCTCTCTTCTGAGGCTGGCCCAGGCCTTCGGGAAGATGGCTTCCGGTAGGACTGGAGTATTTCTGACAACCGAGATTCTGACCGAAAAGAATTTCATACTAAAGAAAATTCTTAAACTTTGAGTCCTTGCAGTCCTGAGTCATTAATCATAAGTCGATCAGCTGGGGTCGTGTAGGCTGCAGCTCTGAAGTGTGCCTGGTGGCCTCCAGGGAGAGAGGTGGTAAGAGAGTTTTTAAGCGTCTGGGTGACATTCAGAGAACAGTGATGGTTGTGGCAGATTGACTTATTCTGTAGGAAGAAAAGGAATTGGTGAATATTGAATTCAAAAAAAAGGGCTAAAATCTTTCCTACAGCCCCAGCCCTCGCTGGACTCTGATTCCCGGGTGCAGAGTGAGGAACCGTTCCACTTGGAATCCGAGAGGGCCCAGCGAGGGCGCGCTTCCTCAGCATGAATAATTAACCGGGAAGCGCATGCAAAATTCATGACCGGAATTATTAACGGGGATTGCAAAGGGAGGGAATATCTACAAACTGAAGAAAAAGAAATTGTTCAGCTGATGGCCTTTCCTTCATTTATTTACATAATCAATTAAACAAAACTATCCGTTGGGGGCCAGTGACACAGGGTAGGTGAGCGCGGTGGTAGCTCAGTTGGACTGTAGGGATGTGGACTGAAGCTGTAAGGGAGTCAATGGCTCCAGTGCGTTCTGCAGGACCCTGGCATCAGGGGCAGGAGAGGGAGTCGTGTTTTGCTGTTTTATTTAGTGTCACAACCGGCAAATGATTTATGTCATTTATGTCATGGGAGGGTTTCACTTTTGTGAAAGGGATCATAGTCATGGGTTCTAGAAAAATCTATTGAATAAATAACGGTATCCTGGCAGGTGTTGCTTTCCTGTCCCTAGCCAGTACTAACGGCAAGGCCTAGAGCTCAGGATGTTACTGGTAGTGATAGTAATTATCAGCATAAAGTTTCATCAAAGAGAGGGCATGGATGATAAAGAACTGCTATTTACAGGATGCCAGTGACTGAAAATGGTTTAAGACACAATACCTGTCATAATATTTCTCTTGTTGGACACATAGTGTCTATTCCCAGATGTTCCTCCTTGTATGAAGGGATAGTGGGGTTTCCTCACCTACCTTTTAAAACAGGGGTCCTCAAACTTTTTAAACAGGGGGCCAGTTCACTGTCCCTCAGACCGTTGGCGGGCCAGACTATAGTTTTAAAAAAACTATGAACAAATTCCTATGCACACTGCACATATCTTATTTTGAAGTAAAAGAACAAAACGGGAACAAGTACAATATTTGTATTTGCATGTGGCCCGCGGGCCGTAGTTTGAGGACCCCTCTTTTAAACCCTGGGTGGTGGGAGACCCTGAGGACCGAATCCTCCAGAAAACCAAGGGCAGGTTCCTTCCACACCAGGAGACTCACTAAGGTTTCTGAGGAAACAGAAAGCGGTTCGATGCGACACTGAACTCAGCCCACCAAGGGTAGGAGGTTGGTGCTGTGCAGCCCTTCCTGTTGGATAACGCACCCCCAACCCCTTTTCTTAAATAAATTCCATTTTCCTGTACCCACCGTCTGAGATGGCTATTTAACCTGCCCTCTCACACCACCATGGTAACCTCTCAACTGCTTAATATAATTTCTTATAAACAAGGAAGGCTGGTACTGTGCCTCCATCAGTGGTTCTCAACCTT
>NW_027223988.1:0-29833 GCF_028538775.1 Myotis yumanensis
TATATTTAAGGTATACAACTTGATTTGATATACATATACAAAGTGAAATGATTACTACATTCAAGATAATTAACATATCACCTCCTTGCCTGATTATAATTTTGTGTGATGACTACACCTGAAATACATCTAAACTTAGGACATTTCAATGTTCAATACAATATTATTAAGTGTAATCGTTATGTTTGCACATTACATCTCTAGATTTAGTTATCCCACAAAACCAAAACTTTGTACTTTTTGAGCAGCATCTCCTGTATCCCTGCCCCACCCTCCAACTCCTGGTAATCACTCTCCTATTCTACACTTTTATGAGTTTAATTTATATTTTTTAGATACCACATCCACCTATAAGTGAGATCATACAATATTTGCCTTTGTCTGGCTTATTTAATGTAGCATAATGTCCTACAGGTTTATCCAAGCTGTCACAAGTGGCAGAATTTTCTTTTAATTACGGTTAAGATATTTTTTTATATACTAGAAGCCCATTGCACAAAGATTCACACACTAGGCCTTCCTTCCCCTGGCTGCTGGCACCAGTTTTCCTCCAGCACCTGGGACCCAGGCCTTTGGTCCGCCTGCAGAGGAGAAGCCAAGCCTATTCAGTCTTCAATCTTCAGTCTTCAGTCTTCAGTCTTCAGTCTTCAGTCTTCACTCCGGCTAGAGCCTTCAGCCTTCGCTCCATGCCTGCATATGCAAATTAACTGCCATCTTTTTTGGGTTAATTTGCATAGTCACTCTGATTGGCTGGTGGGTGTAGTAGAGTGACACCAATTTGCATGTTTTTCTTTTAGTAGTATAGATATCACATCTTTTTTATCCATTAGATAGATGCTTAGATTATTTCCATAACTTGGCTATCTAATCTAATAAAAGAGAAACAGGCAAATTGACCGCACCTCCTCTATGCCCCAAGCCATGCCCACCAGCCAATCAGAGCGACTATATGCAAATTAACCCAACCAAGATGGCGGCCGGCAGCCACGGAGCTGGGGCAAGCAGGAGGCTTAGTTGCCACGGCGATGGAGGAAGCCAAGCTTCCCGCCGGCCCTGGCCTGCTGTGGCCTCCTCTCAAGGCAACAAAGTTTCAATTATAGAAGATAAATAAATCCCAGATACCTGTTTCCAGCCAGCCTCCACTGGGAGCTTGGGTGGCTGGGGGCCATGGCCAGCCCACAAACAGCCATCAGCCCCTCACCCAAGCTGGCCACATCCTCATGGGGTGAGGATCCCCACTGGGGGGAATGGCCAGCCTGAAAACAGCCATCAGTCCCTCACCCAGGCTAACCAGGCACCCCATCAGGACCCCCCTCCCTAAAGCGGGTGTGGCCAGCCTGAAAACAGCCCTCAGCCCCTCATCCAGGCTGGTCAGGCACTCCAGCGGGGACCCCCACTCTGAAGGGGGTGTGGGCAGTCTGAAAATGGCCCTCAGACCCTCATCCAGGGTGGCCAGGCACCCCAGAGGGACCCCTACCCTGATCCGGGACACCCTTCAAGGCAAACCAGCTGGCACCCACCCATGCACCAGGCCTCTATCCTATATAATAAAAGGGTAATATGCAAATTGACCCTAACAGCAGAACAACTGGAAATGACTGGTCACTATGACACACACTGACCACCAGGGGGCAGACACTCAATGCAGGAGCTGCCCACTGGTGGTGGTCAGTGCGCTCCCACAGGGGGAGCTCTGCTCAGCCACAAGCCAGGCTGATGGCTGCCAGTACAGCGGTGGTAGTGGGAGCCTCGTCCGCCTCTTCAGCAGCGCTAAGAATGTCAGACTGTAACTTAGGCTTGTTCCCCGCTAGCAAGTGGACATCCTTCAAGGGCTCCTGGGCTGCCAGAGGGATGTCTGACTGCCAGCTTAGGCCCAATCCCCTGGGGAGCAGGCCTAAGCCAGCAGGTGGTCATCCCCCAAGGGGTCCCAGACTGCAAGAGGGCACAGGCCAGTCTGAGGGACCCCCCCCCTCGAGTGCACAAATTTTTGTGCACTGGGCCTCTAGCTGTGAATAATGCTGCTGTGAACAGTGAAGTGCAAATATCTCTTTAGATCATGATTTTGTTTCCTTTATATATTTTCTCAGAAATGGGACCACTTGATTGTATGGTAGTTCTACTTTTAATATTTTTGTGGCATCTTCATACAGTTTTCCATAGTGCCTGTACCAGTTACCATTGCCACCAATAGTGTATAAGGGTAACCTTTACTCCATATCCTATCCAAGCATTATTATTTTTTCTTTTTTTATTGTAGCCATTCTAACAGTTTTGAGGAGATATCTCATTGTGGTTTTGATTTGTATTTCCCTAATGATAAGTGATGTTGAGCACCTTTTCATGTATCTGTTGTCCACTTGTAAATATTCTTTGGAGAAATATCTATTTAATTCCTTCGCACATTTTTTAATCAGGTTATTTGTTTTCTTTTAATTGAGTTAACTGAATTACATAATATTTATGTTTATCCCTTATCATATGTATGGCTTACAAATGATTTCTCCCATTAAATAGGTTGTCTATTCAATTTTATGATTGCTTTCATTGTTGTGCAAAAGTTTTCTAGTTTGATGCAAATGTAATCCCATTTGTCTATTTTGCTCCGATTGCTTATGATAGAATCATATAAAAAAATTGCCCTGACCAATATCAGTAAGTTTTTTCCTCTGTTTTCTTCTAATAGTTTTATGCTATCAGGTCTAACATCTTTAAAGTATTTATTTATTTAGTTTTAATTTATATTGTTGAAAGTATTACAGATGTCCCCTTTGTTGTGCGTGTGTTTTTTGTTTTGTTTTTCTCCATTGACGCCTTCCACCCTGTACCCACCGCTCCCAAGCTTTCATCACACTATTGTCTGTGTCCATGAGATATGGATATATGCTTATAAGTTTGCCAGTTAATAACTCCCCCCACTCCTCATCCCCGCCTTCCCTCTGAAATTCCTTAGTCTGTTCCATCCTTCTATGCCTCTGGATCTATTTTCTTCTTCAGTTTATTTTGTTCATGAGATTCCAAATATGAGTGAGATCATGTGATATTTATCTTTCTCTAACTGGATTATTTTGTCTAGCATAATACTCTCCAGGTCCATCCATACCATTGCAAATGGTAAGAGTTTCTTCTTTGTTTAAATATATATTTATTAATATCAGAGAGGAAAGGAGAGGGAGAGAGAAATAGAAACATCAATGATGAGAATCATTGATCAGCTGTCTCCTGCACTCCCCCCACTAGGCATAGTGCCCAAAACCCAGGCATGTGCCCTTGACCAGAATCAAACCTGAGACCCTTCAGCCTGCAGGTTGGCACTATATCCACTGAGCCAAAACAGCTCGGACAAGTTTCTCCTTTTTTACAGTTGTGTAGTATTACATTGTGTAAATATACCATAGCTTTTTATTTTTAATTTAAATCATTTATTGTTGAAAGTATACACTGAGTGGCTAGATTATTATGACGACCTGACATTTGTAAGCAAATTAGCTATAATTTCGCACTGAAGTTGCTAGAGGGCCAGACCATTACAAATAGGGAAGCAGGTTGTTTACCATAATAGTAGAAGTGATTTTTTTTCTGAAGATATGGGTAAACAACGCGATTTAACAGCCTTTGAACGTGGGATACATATATATACACTGAGTGGCCAGATTATTAGGACCACCCCGTCAGTACTTCGTTGGGCCACCTTTTGCCTTCAATACTGCAGTGATTCTTCTTGGCATTGACTCCATGAGATGTTGAAAGGTGATGTGAGGAATCTGACACCATGCCTGATGAATACCACTGTCCACTTCTGTGAGAGTTGATGGTTGTGGAACCAGCTGCCTGATGGCTCTTTTAACATCGTCTCACAAATGCTCAATTGGATTGAGATCTGGTGATTGTGGGGGCCACCTAAGCAATCTCCCTCATGTTCTTGAAAGCACTCCTGCACAATACGAGCACTGTGGCATGGCGCATTGTCTTGTTGGAAGAAGCCATCTCCATTGGGATACGCCATCAACATGATAGGATGAACTTGATCAGCAACGACACTTAGGTATGTTGTGCTATTCAGACGTTGTTCCACATGAATTAAAGGGCCCAAATCATGCCAGGAAAACATGCCCCAAACCATAACACTGCCCCCGCCCACTTGAAGGGTTGTACTCATGCATGTGGAGTTCATGCTTTCATGCTGTTTCCACCAAATTCTCACTCTGCCTCCTGCATGATGCAACTGGAAACGTGATTCATTGGACCACATGACTTTTTTCCAATGCTTGACTGTCCAATCCTTGTGTTCCTGTGCGAATTGGAGACCTTTTATCTTGGTAACTGCAGACAGCAAAGGTATTCCAACAGGCCTTCGGCTTCCATATCCCATACGATGCAGTGTACGGCTAATTAGCCTACAAATGCCAGGTGGTCATAATAATCTGGCATATATATATATCTCCCACATTCAAAGGTTGTTAAATCGCATTGTTTACCCATATCTTCAGAAAAAATTCACTTCTACTGTCGTGGTAAACAACCTGCTTCCCTATTTATAATGGTCTGGCCCTCTAGCAACTTTAGCACAAAATTATAGCTAATTTGCCTACAAACATCAGGTGGTCATAATAATCTGGTTACTCAGTGTATATGTCTCCTTTTTTCCCCCCATTAACCTCTACCCAGCCACTCCTACTCTCCAGGACATGCCCTCACCCCCCTACTGTCTGTGTCCATTAGCATGCTTACAAGTCCTTTGGTTAATATCTTAGTCCCCTCCCAACCACCTCTGTCTTCCCTCTGAGGTATGTTCAATGTTTCTATGTCTCTGAATCTATTTTGTTCATCAGTTTACATTGTTCATTGTATTCCACAAATTAGTGAGATCATGTGATACTTATCCTTCTCTCCAGGTCCATCCAAGCTGTTGTAAATGGTAAGAGCTGTGGTTTTTTTAGAGCAGCATAGTATTCCATTGTGTAGATGTACCACTGGTTTTCAATCCATTCATCTGCTGATGGGCACTTAGGCTGTTTCCAAATCTTAGCTATTGTGCTGCTATGAACATAGGGGTGCATATATCCTTTCTGATTGGTGTTTCTAGTTTCTTGGGATATATTCCTAGAAGTGGGATCACTGGGTCAAATGGCAGTTCCATTTTTAAGTTTTTGAGGAAAGTCCATACTGTTTTCCACAGTGGCTGCACCAGTCTGCATTCCCACCAGCAGTGCATGAGGGTTCCTTTTTCTCCACATCCTCCCTAACACTCATCATTTGTGGATTTGTTGATGACTGCTATTCCGACAGGTGTGAGATGGTACCTCATTGTCATTTTGATTTGCATCTCTCAGATGATTAGTGACTTTAGGCATTTTTTCATATGTCTCTTGGCCTTCTGTATGTCCACTTTGGAGAAGTATCTATTTAGATACTTTGCCCATTTTTTGATTGGATTATTTATCTTCCTTTTGTTAAGTTATATGAGTTCCCTATGACTTTTGGAGAGTAAACCCTGATCAGACAGTCTGTTCGATGCTTTTATGGCTCTGGTTCTATTTTTGTTCATCGGTTTATGTTGTTCATTATATTCCACAAATGGGTGAGATCATGTGAAATTTACCTTTCTCTTACTGACTTATTTCGCTTAGTATAATGCTGTCCAGTTCCACCCATGTTGTTGGAAATGGTAAGAATTCCTTCTTTTTTACAGCAGCCTAGTATTCCTTTGTGTAGATGTACCACAGTTTTCTAATCCACTCATCTGCTGATGGGCACTTAGGCTGTTTCCAAATCTTAGCTATTATAAATTGTGCTGCTATGAACATAGGGGTGCATATATCCTTTCTTATTGGTGTTTCTGAGTTTTTTAATTCACTCAGAATTTATCAGAAAAAATTATATATGCTCTCTAAAATTTCTGAGGTCATAACAAACAGGTTTTTCTTCTGAGGATTTGTCTTCAGCAAGTTATAGTAAAAGTTACATCTACAAATATATGAACTACCATACTTTCACAAGAAAAATTATGGAAATAGCCTAAATATCAAGCAATCGACAAAGTGAACTAATCAATGAACAAACCAGTCAACTAGTCAATTTAGTATTATTCAATTATGAAAATTATTTTTATAAAATGTAATAACTTGAAAAATATAAGGCAGGATTAAGATGTTTATACCTTATGATTACAATTACAGAACCAAAAATATAAACAAACAGATGAGGAACAATAACAAAAATACCCAAACATATTAAAAATACTGGCAGGAAAGACACTAAAATTCCAGAAGTAAATTTTCCTGTGTGGTAGGATTGCTGGTGGGATTTTTATCTTAATTGCTGTGTTTCTCCAATTTTCTCTCCAATTTTCACTAATAAATATGTATCACTTTTTTAATGAATAAAAGCAGCAAACTTTGCTTAAAATGTAAAATGTGTGAGAGGTCACACTTTTTCCTAAGTACATTCCAATCAACATAACTTAACCTTCCTTGAAATTATCAAGGATGTTTTAAGGCCTTCAGGTGATCCTCCTAAGCATAAATTCTCATTACTGGGATTACAGATCAAGCCAAAGTGAAAGACTGGGTTTAATGTGCATGACCCCAGGATATACATTCATATTCAATGGAAGCATTGGACTTTTCAAAAACATATATATATTCTAACCATTAGCTTGAATCTCTAACAATACAAATTTTAAAAGTTTATTAAACTTTGTCTCTGTTATTTTGTTTGTATTTAATACCAACATATAATCTTTGTAAGTTACAATAGAGATATTTGTTTAGCTATTATAGCAGAAAAGTTAAACCTATTTCTATTTAATTTCCCTAAGTCTCAGATCTTTATTATTTCAGATGGTTCTTTCTTTCTTCTTTCTTCCTTCCTTTCTTTCTTTCTTTCTTTCTTTCTTTCTTTCTTTCTTTCTTTCTTTCTTTCTTTCTTTCTTCCTTCCTTCCTTCCTTCCTTCCTTTCTTTCTTTCTTTCTTTCTTTCTTTCTTTCTTTCTTTCTTTCTTTCTTTCTTTCTTTCTTTCTTTCTTTCTTTCTTTCTTTCTTTCCTTCTTCCTTCCTTCCTTTCTTTCTTTCTTTCTTTCTTTCTTTCTTTCTTTCTTTCTTTCTTTCTTTCTTTCTTTCTTTCCTTTTTACTTTTTTTTTCTTGTTTTTTTTTTTCCTGTGGGTGAGCAGAAATATGCATTTAATTCTTCTGTAAAATTTTTGTTTGCTTGCCGAAACCGGTTTGGCTCAGTGGATAGAGCGTCGGCCTGCGGACTGAAAGGTCCCAGGTTCGACTCCGGTCAAGGGCATGTACCTGGGTTGCGGACACATCCCCAGTGGGAGATGTGCAGGAGGCAGCTGATCGATGTTTCTCTCTCATCGATGTTTCTAACTCTCTATCCCTCTCCCTTCCTCTCTGTAAGAAATCAATAAAATATATTTAAAAAAAAAATTTTTGTTTGCTTTAGCAAATTTTTGTAAAGACTAAAAAACAGTATGCCATAAAAATTATGTTATGAATTTCAATTACAACACTCATTGTAATTACATTATCATCATATGATGAAATTAAAAAAACACTTTTGAATTCAAGACCATAGGAAATAACTTAGAAAAAGTAGATGAACGTTGTTATTACTTTGATTTAATTATGAAAATCAAGAATAACCTGGAACTAATCAAAGAAAAAGTAGCTGACACAAAATTTATTTCTGTTGTTGAACTTCTTTCATAATGAAATCCAGAAGTATATAAATGAGTTTCTGAAATTCAAGTTCATGCCAGCAAAAGTTCCTTATTGGTAGCAAGAATTAAAACATAAATAAAGCCTTAGACAATAGGCCCTTTTTAAATATTACACATAACCAATATAAATAAGAGTAAAGATGTATAAAAAGACTTGAAATATTTTAAGCAACTAACTAATGTAAACTGTATAGTTGAGCTACAGGAGAAGAAGGAAATCAGGAAGGTCACAGGAAAGTCACAGCTTGTCCAAAACACAAAACCATTTCACTTATTTTTAGAGGTGGTAGAGTGGGTATTTCTAGATAACATTTTTCATAAGTTACTCTTTTTCCTTGCTCAAGGAGAACCTGAGGAACTTACTTTTCTTCTTGACCCAGAGTGACTAATTATGACCAGGAACAGAAAAGTTTCTGGAGGCAAAGTTATGCAAGGCATGGTTTTGTCATGGTGAATTACTTTCTATTTATCATGATACTTCTTTTAACCTATGTATCCCTGAAACAGAAATATAAAAGGTTTTATTGTTGTCACTGTTTTTATTTAGCAATGAGTGGATCTGAGACACAAGGACATTATGGGAGTGTTTACTACAAATATTCTGAAGAATATCAACAAGTTACTAAGTATAGGTTCCGACTGTACATGTATACTCTATTAAATGGGAGAAATGTGTAGGGGTCAAAATCCTACCTATAAGTGATGTATGTACATTGCAATTTTTTAGATTTGGGAAGATGATCACATTTGCAATCTAAATAGCCCATTCAGATAGCAAAAGAGCAAGAGTCATACTGAAGCTAAATTTTTAATCTGTCACCTTACTAAACTTTGTCAACTACTGCCAGAATATTTCTGACAATAATTATAGTTCTAGTTTTACCAGAGTCTTAGAAAATTCATGTAAACAGCATTTTTAAGTATAGCTGACCTTGAATTTATGTCCATAAGTAAAACCAAATTTTAACCACCCTAATTTCCCCTTCACTATTATAGATATTCAATTTATATAAATTGTTATTTCATCATTAATTATTAGCTTGGAAATTTAAATAAATCAGAATATTCTTTTATATGAAAGTCATATTTAAGCATATCTTTTAAATATAAAACTATAGATTAATTATTCTAATTAATGTATGGCATGGTGAGACAACCCATATCGATGAAATACAGATAATAGGTTAACTCCTTAATACTGATGCTTCGTTTGAACCTTTTTTCCCCTTTATTCTTACCTGTCTACATTGAAACTTTGCTGGTGATTTATCTGTGGTCTCTCATTTCACACCCTCCTTTCTATGTTCTATCCTGCTGAACATAGATAAATCGTCAAGTTATATTGGTTTTGCCAGTAGGAGATGTTATTGGGAAGACAAAGAGTTAAGGAGACAGAAGCTTTCTATTTTAGATTCTCAACAGCCAAGGTAGTTTATAGTTGATGGAGCAGCAACAAGGAAGAGGGCAACTGCAGATTACAGCAGCCTGTGAAGAGAGAGCACATGTTGTCAAAGAGTCCTAGCTGCAGTTTCTGGGAGCTGGCAGAATGTCAAGCAGTACAGCAGCAGATGTATGCTCAGAGAAACCCATCCAGGTCCTTTACCACTTTCATGACTTCTGGGTACTATCCCTTCTCCTTTTTTGTCCCTTCAAAAACTCTTTTCTCTTTTGTTTCTCTAGCCATTTTAATACTTTTGGTGACATTTCTGAATACAATCTCTGATGTTTGAAATTCCTAACTTGTTATATGTTTCCCTGACTGCACCCTAATTGATACCCTGTTTTTATTAAATTCAGTGAAAAATACTGCTTGAATTTAGTGAAATGGTAGGCACAGCTTTTACTTCAGTAATAGTCATGTTCCAGTAGAGGCTTCACATTCTAATGTCTTCAAGGATCAGGCAGGTAAAATAAACATGTATTTTGTAAACATAATAGAGTATTTAAGACTATGTTGGACAGATAATGCATGTCAAAAGTATCAAATTAAAAGTATTTAGTCTGTGACCACTAGTATAATTTTCCATTGATTATGAATGATGAAATGGTTAATGAGCTGTGTTCTTTAAGACAAATATTTTAGAAAAAAACAATCTATTTTATGAGGGTATAAATGTATAATTATTTTCACCAGCACCAATTCACCTTTATCAGTATTCAACTCACATTTACAAAATCTTTGTTTATATTAAAATAAATTATGTTCTTAATGGGCAACTCTAGCATTATATGAGGGAAACATTGAGGGTGCCCGCCCAAGAAATAATGAAATGGTTTGTTCTTTCAGACAATTTTTTAAAATCTCTAATGGAATACATAGCAGAAATTACTAATTACCCTAAGAAGACAGGATAATCTCTAAATCAGGATTTAAATGTACCCCGATGAAAAGGAATATCTTATGCAAGAATGTGTCAGTTAGAAGGTGTCAGTCACAGAAAAGAGTGAGGAAAATATTGGCAGAGACCATCCAACCATGGCTAGAAAGAAAAACCATTTTCTCAGATATATGTACAAAGATGATAGACGCAGGTACAGTAGATTCTCAGCCATCAAATGCACTGAAATACTTTTAGTGATTAGAACTGAAGCACATCAAGTAAATTTCAGCTCACAAAAGTTCTCTCATGTAGATTTATGTACAAAAGAGAATGAAAACTAGAATAAAAAAGATATTCTGTATCATTGATACTTTTCTTAGAATAGTTTACACCAGCATTCTGGTTTTGTGAATTTGGCTAGCAAAAGTCAGTTTCTAGGAATCTCAACAAATCTATAATAATAAAAGCATAATATGCTAATTAGACTGGACAGCTGAACAACATTCCAGATATCCTTCCAGATGACCTTCCAGACAAAGCCAGGACTGCAAGGGCCAAACCCCTTGCATGAATTTCGTGCATTCGGCCTCTAATTTGCATATATTAACAACTGACTCTCTGAGCTTAATTATGAAGACCCCAGGCCCTAAAATAATTGGAAAGCTATAGCATAACATGTTAGTAATTATTATTAAATAACTTTAAGTGTAGGAAGAAAGATTATAGAAAATAATGTAGATGCTTAACATTGAAATAAATGTCCTATAATCCTATATAATAAAAGCCCAGGTGGCGTCGTGTGACATCATCACCAGATGGCCACTGTGACATAGTCACAACATGGCCTCCCCCATGTCACCACAAGATGGCCACCCCACATAGTCACAAGATGGTCACCACAAGATGGCTGCCACGACATTACCACAGGATGGCTGCCACAAGATGGCCAGCAGGGTAGGGCAGTTGGGGGCAAACAGGCTGGCAATGAAGTGCAGTTAGGGGCAACCAAGCCACCAGGACTGCTGGCTCCCAACTGCTTGTTTGCCTGCCTGTCTGATTGCCCCTAACCACTTCTGCCTACCAGCCTGATCACTCCCTAACCATTCCGCTGCCAGCCTGATCGACGCCTAACTGCTCCCCTGCTGGCCTAATTGCCTCCAATGCCTTCCACTGCTGGCCTTGTCACCCACAACTGCCCTCCCCTGCTGGCCATCTTGTGGTGGCCATCTTGTGACCATATGTGGGTGGCCATCTTGTTTGAGGGTTTGACTGTCAATTTGCATATTACCTCTTTATTATATAGGATTAATTATAAAACATTATTTTTCTAAAAGATTGACAAGTAAAAGGTATTAGTATTGTGTAGATATTTTCTTGAGTGTGCACTATAAAAAATAATTGCTTCAAGTGTTAACAAAATTATAGTTGCAGGATAATGTTTATTATAATTTTTAATTTTTCTTGATATTTCTTAAAGAGATTTAATAAAAAATTATAATTGCTTAAATATCTATTTTAAGACATTATTTTACAGTTGATGGCAGAATTTTTTTTTTATCATTTGGGAGAGTTTCAAGACATTCTTTAAGAAAAGCCTCCCAGTTAAATTATTAATGCTATGAATTCAGCTACCTGATAATAATGAAAGTAAAATTTATTTCAATGATATCCTTATTCCCTAATCTCTTGGTTTCCCAAAATAGTTATTGCCTACAAGCTAAGGAGATATCATAAAAAGTAAAGAAATATATTTATTTCTTCCATGACAATACGACTGGACTCTTTTTTTTTTTTTTTTTTTTTTTTTTTTAAATATATTTTATTGATTTTTTACAGAGAGGAAGGGAGAGAGATAGAGAGTTAGAAACATCGATGAGAGAGAAACATCGACCAGCTGCCTCCTGCACATCTCCTACTGGGGATGTGCCTGCAACCCAGGTACATGCCCTTGACCGGAATCGAACCTGGGACCTTTCAGTCCGCAGGCCGACGCTCTATCCACTGAGCCAAACCGGTTTCGGCACGACTGGACTCTTTAATGGTAATGTTACATGAGAATACTACTAAATGAAATTCACTTATCATTCTGGGACAGACTTTCTGTTGAAACTATTTGGTAGACTAATTTTTATTATGTTTTTAAGCTGTTGTTATTGTTTTTTGGGATCTGAAAATACAGATTGGAAATTAATAGTGAATGGCCATAAAATGCTACAGAACTAGTTTAGTAAACACAGTAAAGTTTTAATTCCTGTCAAAATTAGTGTTACCAATTTAACAATTTAAATATTTTTAAATGTCTCTTTTAAAAGTTTATTTTCTGTTGTTGTTTTTCACAGAAATTTAGTAGTAGATTTTCAAAATACAGTTTTAAAATATATATCATGAAAGAACAATTTTGTGTAATAAAATTCCAAATATATTTATTCCTTGGCATTCTCAAAATTATAATTGTTCTCTTATTTTTCTTTTATTACATTGATTTTATTTTTTTAAATTTTTATTGTTGAAAGTATTATATATGCCCCCTTTTTTCCCCCACTGACCCCTCATAGCCCACCGCTGCCCCCCATCCCAGGCCTCCACCACCCAATTGTCTGTGTCCATGGGTTATGCATATATGCATACAAGTTCTTTGGTTGATCTCTTTCCACCCACCCATCCACCCTGCCTTCCCTTGTGACTAGAGTTTAACAATCCTTGTTTTCAGAGATAGATAAAATGCCATGATTACTCCTGCCTTTACCTGGTTTGTTGGATAGGGGATTAGCATCTGAAAAAACCAAGCTTCCTACAGAGATTATCACCTTAGTCTTTTGACTTATTCATCACAGGTCCAAATGTGACCTTAGTATTGGATAAAATTACACATTTTATTTTTTGTGTTCTTGACACTACTCCCGTATTTTGCTTCCAGTCTTTAAATTTTTGTGTTAGTTTTTCTGCAAGCTATTTTTTTAGTTTAATGTTCCTTAATTTTTGGCATGCATCCACATCACCTGAAGGTGTTGCTAAAACACAGATTGCTGTGCCTAGATGAAAAGTTTCTGATTTACTACTTCTAGTGTATGGTCTAAAAATTTGCATTCCATACTACATTTATGTTACTGATCTGGGAACCACACTTGAGAAACCTTGAATTCATTTTTGTGTTTCTTACTTGGCATTCACATTTTATATCTCTTAGGTAGGGAATAACTGAGAATTCTAAGGGAAACCTAGAAGACAAAATGTTTTCTAGGTCAGTAGTTCTCAAACGTAACCACACAATGGTAGCACAGCTTTAAACACTAAGGGTTCCTCTATACCTCCCTCAGAGATTTAGAGTTAATTATTCTGGGCAGTACACTGGGCATTGGAATATTTAAAGTTATTTGAATAATTCTGTTATGCAGCCAAGATTGTAAGCCAATATTCTAGAAGGATCAGTGTTACAACTAACTTCTCTTAGTCTCAGAGAAGAATGATAGTTGGAACAAATACCACTTTTCCCAGGAACTCCTTTTCTAGAAATATTAACATCCTCCTGGATGTACACATCCTCTATTAGTATTCAAGTAAATGATTAGGCATTAACTTTGAAGTCAGAAATATTCCATTCTTCTATTCCATGCAGTGAGTGTTTGAGATCATCAGCTTTTCAGTTTAGTAGTAGAAATACATCTGGAAAAGAAAAAAAAATATATAGATAATGCCAATAATATTGGGAATAAGATAAGACTTAGACCTCTTATAAGAGTATTCTAACTTCAATCACCCTAGCTGGTGGACATCTCTAACTTTAGATTCCATCACCAAACTAAAAAGTAGAATTTTCATGTTCTGGTAGTAGCTGCTATGAAGTAGGACTTTAGGAAGAGACAAAGACTATCTTAATGGAAATCTTCAAACTAATTTTGAACATATTTGAATGAAATATGTAAGTGATGTTCACTTGAGGGCAATTTGCCCCCTCAGGAGATTTTGGGCAATGTTTGTAGACATTTTTGGTTGTCATACTTACTAGGGGACAGAAGCATGAAATCTTAAAGGGAAGGTTCTACCGGCTTCTACTGTATAGAAAGAAGCAGTGATATAACTAAATGTTCTGCAATGTATAACACTAATCTCCACAACAAATATTCAGCCCAAAATGTCAATATTGCTGAGTTTAAGAAATTCTGGTCTGACTTATTTGACTTAATAAACTTTTGTCTAAATTCATCTACCAGGATATTAAATAATTGTAAGTTTTAAATAATATGTTTCTCTTCAATACTAGGATCACTGGAAAATAAAACTAATTATCAGATCAGTTAATACAATTGTAACTAAAACAAAGTAGAATGTTTATTACAGCTACTATGATTGTTATTATTATAATTGGAAAGGTAGTGTCAATATAAGAAAAAAGACTAAAATATTTTGCCCACCGTATTAAAAATTAGAGGTATTAACTAATCCTTTACATACTTCTCTAACCTGAAAGCTGGCACAGCATTTTTCAATAATACAGCAAGTTCCCAAGCAAGATATCATGCACTGGGATATTATTCAAGTTCTTATGTCTCAAAGGTCATTCTGATGGAAAACTCTTATTCTTCCAGTTTTTTTTCTTTATTTGGCCAACATTGGGTTGAAACTCAAATTATTCCTCTTACTATTAATCCACAAATCATTATCCTGTTGAAATGTTGAGGCTTTAGAAGGGGACACTATGGAGAGATTCTTCTCTGTGCAAGGAGTTTACTATTTCTGAAACAGAATTTCAATCCATGTACATAAAAATATATCTTAATCTTAACTGGTATATTCTCTTCTCCATTATCTTCTGGCTTTTTCAAATGATCTGATTTGTAATTTTTTAAGGATAGAGTTGTCAAACTTTTTTTCACCTAGAATGATTTTTTGCAGGCAAGTTATAAATTCCTGAAATTAATAGTTATTGTGGAAATTCTGACACAACCTTAAATTTCATAATCTGAAGAGCACCACTATAATAAATGAGTCACTTGTCTTCCACATCAGTCACAAGTTCTATCAGTCAAAATCTTGGATGTAAATCTTGTTTTAAAATATTTTTCTTTAATTTATTATGAACATCAACACTCATAATATTTTGTCAATAAATAATATTGTTCATAGAATATTCTCATGCTAGTTTATGGATTTCCTTAAAGTAATGAAAATTATCATTTGAGAGATTTTAAAATATATCTTCTTAATATATTTTTCATAATACTATTTTAACTTTGTAGAAAATGACTGAATATGTAAGTTAGAAAATTACTTTAACAATTTTATTATTATGTTAGGTACACAAATCATCTTTTTCCAGTTATAAAGATGTCATATATCAAACATCTGACTGAATATATTCCAAAAGGTTGATAGCCATGCAAAAAACAAAAATAGAAAAGGAATAAATGACCTTTCCTTAGTTCATACAGAAATAAAAGATAATTATATACTTGTAATCAACATTTAATTTTTTCAGAATACATGATGAGTGAAATAATTTTAAAAGTTTTCAAATGTCAACAGGGAATTATTAAACTTGATGATTTTATTTTGTAATTAAAGAAAATCTAGTTTATGCCTTTATTAAAAAATTCAAACAAAAAAAGAAAATTTCAGACAGCATATCATTATGCAACCTAGAAATGGAAAATTCACCATCATTCACCCTATTCATTAAACTCTCCATTATTAATGACGGCTCAGAGTTTGGTATAAATCATTCAAGAAAATGTCTTGTGTTTGTACATTCACATAAAAACCAAATATATACTCATATTCTCACATGAGTGCCCAGTGTGTCTCTATACTTATTTGTATATAAGCATTTAATTTTGGTTTTGTTTTATATTATGTGATATGTGTTTGTATGGAAATTACTTTTTTTAACTTAACACAAAGACTTGAAAATTATTCTGTTTTAATACAAGTAATTCTAGCTCTTTTAATGTTTTTACATAATATGTAACATTTTCACCATTTTTCTATGGATGGACATTAATGATTTTTCTCCCAATATTTAATTGTTAAAAAATGTACCATAATAAACCAATTAGTATTTGGTGTTTTGGACAAAAGTGTGAATATTTCTATACAACAAATAGATCCTTATAATGGAATTTTCAGTTGAAATTTATACATATTTGAATTATAAAATATTTTTACCCAATTCCCCAACAATACCTGTACTATTCATTGTGTACATGTGGCATATTTTACTGACCTGCACATTAACACTGCCTTTTGTTAACCTTCCCAAGATGAGCAATTAAAGATGATGACTTGTTTGTGTGTATGTTTGCACGCTAGAGAGGGAGACGATATTAAAATGAGTTGCTTTAATCTGTCTAATAGGAAGTTCTGGAAGGCAGCACTTAGTTAAAACTGGAGATAGAGTTGTGAGTATTTCAAATCTTAGAAGCAAATGAGTTTACAATGATTTCATGTAAAATGAGTTATAGTTTTAAGACATTCTAATGCATTATTATACTCATGTAATTTTATATAAGAATAGGCAGCTGTAAAAAAGGAGGATCTCTTACTCTTTGCAACAGCATGGATGGATCTGGGAATTATTATGCTAAATGAAATAAGCCATAGAAAGACAAATATCACATGATCTCACTTATATGTGGAATCTAATGAACTAAATAAACTGACAAACATAGAGCATGGCACAGACTGATAAATCTCAGAGGGAATGGGGGTGCAGGAAGTGATTAACCAAATAACTTATATGTATACTAGAGGCCCAGTGCATGAAATTTGTGCATGGAGTGGGGCTTTTCTCAGTCGAGCCTGCACCCTTTCCAATTGGGACACCTTGGGGGATGTCCATCTGCTGGTTTAGGCCCAATCCATCGGGCCTAAACTGGCAGTCAGACATCCCCCTCGCAATCTGGGACCGCTGGCTCATAACTGCTCACCTGCTTGTCTGCCTGATCGCCCCTAACTGCTTCTGCCTGCCAGCCTGATCACCCCTAACTGCTCTCCCCCTGCTGGCCTGGTTGCTCCCAACTGCTCTCCCCTCCCAGTCTGGTTGTCCCCAACTGCCCTCCTCTGCTGGCCAATTTGGTTCTGATTAGTCGGTTTCTATGCCAGTCAGCGTCAAAAGTTCTGCCTCCTAGGCAGCTGTTGGTTCTTCACAGCACCAACGTTTGGTTCTGATTTGTCAGTTCCTATGCCAGTCAGCATCTCAGGGCCTATCTCCGGGCCTGATCAGAGAGGTGGAGCTGAACAGTAGCCCCTTCTGAGGCCAGGAGAGAAAGAAAGGCCCAGCTGCTGGTGAAGCCCGGAAAGAAAGAGGGAGAAAAAGAGAGAGGCAAGTACTGTTCAAAAGCTTCCACTGAGGCTGTGGATCAGACCCTTCCTCTCTCTGGGTCTCATCCCCCTGGGCAGTCAGTGCTAGGTCACCAGGCTGCAGCAGGACAGTCAGTGCTGGGTTGCAACCCAGCGCTGACTGAAGGATTTCCGGGTTAGTCAGCCTTCAGTCGTGATCAGTTGTTACAACCCTGGGCTTTTATATATTAGGATATGCATAATCCATGGACACAGATAACAGTGTGGTGAAGGCGTAGGGTGGAGCAGAAGCCATGTAGATGGGGACAAAAGGGTGAAATGGGAGACATATATAATACCATCAACAATAAAAAATTTTAAAATAATATATTGTGCCCTAGCTGGTTTGACTGAGTGGATAGAGCATCGGACTGTGAACTGAAAGGTTCCAGGTTCGATTCTGGTCAATGGCACATGTCCGGGGTTGTGGGTTCAATCCCCAGTGGGGGGCTTGCAGGAGGCAGCCGATCATTGATTCTCTCTCATCATTGATGTTTCTATCTCTCTTTCCCTCTTTCTTCCTCTCTGAAATCAATAAAAATATATTAAAAAATAATAATAACATATTGTTTGATGGACACTAAATTGCAATATTATTTAATAAAGTTGGGTTTCCATGAAAGAGACAATGCTTGAAGGCAGGTAGCTTATTTTGGGGGGAGGTAATTTCAGGAATCCAAAGAAAGGGGACAGAAAAGTTAGAAAAGGAAAAAGAAAAAGTCAATCTATGGGGACATATTTGAGTTGCTTACTACTGTGGAAAACTATAGCCTAATCCTACTGGATACTCTGAAGAATCATGGAGAATATACCTCATCATTTTCTCCCCATGCCTTTATCCCTATTTACATGAGAGTTTACCCTCTGGAATGTTAGCACTCGTCCCCCAACCCCACCTCACAGGTATACTCCTCTGGACCATACACACACACACACACACACACACACACACACACACACTTCTGGGCTGCATTTGCTTACAGGCTGAGTTTGCAAGCTTTTGGCTTTAGAAAAATTCTGAGGCTGAAAAAAGCAGGAAACGACAGTATTGACACTGTGGTGAAAACCCTTAGTATGCTTTGCCTGGGAAACATGAACCTGGACTGCATAAGAGGTAAACAGAGCACGTGTCTGCTGCAGGTCTTATTTTATCCATTTAGTGAAGTCTCTCACAAAAATGTATAAGGACCTCATAGTTATTGCCCCCCCTCATTTGAAAAGATTTTAGGTTACTCAGTAAAAATTTCCTAAGTTCCACTGAACTTTGGGATTTATACCAATCAAAAGTAGAGTAAGTTGAATTGAAAATATTAAATAACAAACAGTAAACCTAATAAAAGCATTTGCCTCATTGCATATGCCAAACACTTATGTGAATGACATAATTCTTAGTTTTTTGTTTGTTTCCCATGTAGATAAGTTTTTAAGATATTAACAACATTATAGAATATACATAAGATTTTTCCATAGGGATAACATCTTTCCCAACCATAAAATAAGAGGCAAAACAGCAAGGAAAAGGCAACTGAAAGTTTTAACAGAGGGTACACAGAATATTAAAGTGTCACTATTACTGTCTTATCTTCTGCTAGGTGTGTGGAGTTACAGTATTATGAAAAGGTATACTCTTCAGTAAGTATCATTTTACCTCTCATTGTGGAAAAATATTAATTCAGTAAGTCTCCTTTGAGATTTAGCAATTTTGTAGGCTTAGATGGGTTATGTCCATACTATGAAAATTACCTTTTCATTCTTGTTGAAGAGTTCCTCAAAATATATTTGGCCTTAGTGTTTATTCCTTATATCATGTGAATAATACTCTCTACAGAGATCACTTCTTTTTTACATAACTGTTTAATTTGTGAACTCTCTGAAGAAAGCTACTCATCCTTTTCTTTAATTTCCTTCTGAACAATTGAAACCTGAGGCACATTCTGTTGTTATCAGAGTCTGTATGGGAAAAGTGGGATTAGAAGAAACAGTAAAACAATAAGAGGGTTCATCACATCTCCCATGGGAATTTTTGTTCTAGCACAGTATATGAAGCAATGTTAAAATCAATCATATACTTTGCTATTATAACTTCAAGAACTTCAGGACAAAAGAGTAATTATATCCAAGTTTGAAATCCCATGGTAAGTCTCAAGGACTGCTCCTTTTTTTTCCTTCTTATCCTCACCTGAGCATAAGTTTTTATTGATTTTAGAGAAAGAGAAGGGAGAGAGAAAGAGAGAGAGAGAAAGAAACACCAATGAGAGAGAGAAACATCATTTGGTGCTCCTGTATGCACCCCAACTGTGGATCTAACTCGCAACCTAGCCATGTGTCCTGACTGGGAATCGAGCCTACCACCTTTTGGTATATGGGATTATGCTCCAACCAATTGAGCCACCCGGCCAGGACAGGACTGTTTTTTTGTTTGTTTGTTTATTTGTTGTTTTTTTAACACACCAATATTTCTTCCTTCTTACACATAAATAATTATTTCAATTCTTCTTCTTCAGAGTCTTACCAGGAAGAAATAAAAAGATGTTTCCTAATTTCCACATTTAATTACCTAGAAAGAAAACTTACACCATCCTGTTTTCTTCATATGTTAGCTAAATTAATAGTATATGCATACAAATTCATTTTTTAAAAAGGTATATAATTTTAGAGAGGAAAGGAAAGGGATAGATAGATAGAAACATCAATGTTGACAATCATTAATGGGCATGTCCCATGCCAGGAATCAAGACTGCAACCCAGGAATCAGACCGTGAATTCTGGTTCATAGATTGAAGCTCAACCACTGAGCCATGCTGACCAGGCCAAATCCATTCTTGATAGTCATTTTACCCAGTTGAATGAATAATTAAATTCAGAATGATAAAGTGGGCTATATATCAGGAATGAATTTAAGGAGTATATTTTTGAATGTCAGTCTATTTACTGTACCATATTAAAAGAATAAAAGAGCAATATCATATATTCTTCTCCAAACACCTAGGGGGGAAACACATTTCAAAATCCATTACCAATTCATAAAAAATCAAATACATGTCAGAAGACTAGGAATATAAGATAATATCAACCTGGTAAAGTCCATGTATAAAAAATATCCTTAAAGATGACATTATACTAATTTGTAAAAGATGAAATACTTTCCTTTAGGACCAGATACAAAAAGAGGATAGACAAAAGCATCACTTCTACTCAACATTATACTGGCAGCATTAACCAGTGGAATAAGGCAACATAAATGCATACATTCATTTACGTTGGAAAGGGAGGAACAAAACTGTCTTTATGTGCACATGGCAGGTACATAGAAAAATCCTAAGGTGTATACAAAAGTGGTATTGGAACTAGCAAGTGAATTTAGTAAGGCCACAGAATACAAGGCAAATATACAAATAAATGTCTTAAATAAATGCCCCTATAATAGCAATGAAAAATTAGATATTGTAATTAAATAGGTATATTCTCAAAAAAATTAGTACATATATCCACCAAAATATATGTACACAAATTCTCATAAAAGCCTATATATGAAAACAGGATAAAATATAAACATTTTATAGTATACTGGCATTCTTACAATTAAATACTACAACAGTAAAATAAACTACTGATACAACTCATTTACTTTAAAAAATAATATTATCAAAGAAATAGACACAAAAGAGTGTCTACAGCTCTAGCCAGTGTGGATCAGTTTGTTGAGGGTTATCTCATAAACCAAATGGTCTCAGGTTTGATTGCCAGTTAGTGCATATGGCCTGGTCTGGGCATGATACCCAGTAAGGAGAACGCAGAAGAAGGCCAATCGATGTTTCTGTCTCACACCAATGTTCCTCTCTCTCTAAAAATTCATTAAAAACATATATTTTTAAAAGAGTGTCTATAGAATGATTCAACTTATGTGAAGTTCAAGAACAAACAAAACAAATCTATTATAGTAGAAATCAGAAGAATGGATGCCACGTTGTAGGGAGGGTTATTGATTGGAAAGGATAAAGATCCAAACTTCAAAGGTGCTGGAAATATTCTATACCATGATCTGGATGCTGGTACCATGAGTAAAATATCATCAAGTTGTACAAGTAAGATGAGTGACCATTATTTTCCTTACTTTGTGTACTTTTATCTTATTAAATAAAAAAAGCTAAGGAACATATGATTTCTCTCATATGTGGGATATAAAAGTGAAACTCAGAGACACAGATGAACAACAGTATGGTGGTTACCAGCTGGAAGGGAGTGGGGGGAATGTAGAGGGTAAATGGTGCCAAATATATGGTGACAGAAGATGATTTGATGATGGGTGGTGGGTACAAAATGCAATACACAGATTGAAACCTATGTGACTCTATAAACCAATATAAGCCAATAAATTTAATAATAAATAGATAAATAAGTAAATAAATAGAAAAAATAAACTAAGTCTCTTTCTCAGTCTGAATCACCTTTCCCTGAGTTGCCCTCTCTAGAGACAACTACTGATCATTTTATAGTGTACATTTCCAGACATAGCCTAAGCTTTTAGAATCCCATATATTTGGATGTGTCATATTAAGGGTGTTTTTAACACTATTTTCATGTGTATTACTAATGAGGATTTAGAATCTTACAGTCCACCAACATATCCACGGGTTCACATTCATGAATTCAATTTTTTCCATCTGCAGTTACTCAAGTGTGGGGATGCAGAACCTAAGTATAGGAAGGGCTGACAAAGAGATTTGAGCATACATGGATTTTTTTATTGTCTAAAGTGTTACATATGTCTCCTTTTCCCCCAATTGACCCCCCCCCCCCCACAGCCATTCCCACCCCGGGCAAGCCCCAACTGCCCCAGTGTCTTTGTCCATTGGTTATGCTATTATGCACGCATACAAGTCCTTTAGTTGCTCTCTAACCCTCCTCCCCTACCATTTGTCTCTAGATCGATCTATTCTTGTTTGTCAAATTATGTTGATCGTTATATTCCACATATGAGTGAGATCATGTGATATTTATCTTTCTCTGACTGGCTTATTTCCCTTAGCATAATGCTCTCCAGTTCCATCCATGTTGTTGCAAATGGTAAAAGTTCCTTATTTTTTATAGCAGCATAGTATTCCATTGTGTAGATGTACCACAGTTTATAATCCACTCATCTTCTGATGGGCACTTAAGCTGTTTCCAAATCTTAGCTATTGTAAATTGTGCTGCTATGAACATAGGGGTGCATATATCCTTTCTGATTGGTGTTTCTGGTTTCTTGGGATATATTCCTAGAAGTGGGATTACTGGGTCAAATGGCAGTTTTATTTTTAATTTTTTGAGGAAACTCCATAATGTTTTCCACAGTGGCTGCACCAGTCTGCATTCCCACCAGCAGTGCACAAGGGTTCCTTTTCCTCCACATCATCACCAGCACTTGTTTGTTGATTTGTTTATGATAGCCATTCTGACAGGTGTGAGATGGTACCTCATTGTTGTTTTGATTTGCATCTCTCAGATGATTAGTGACTTTGAGCATGTTTTCATATGTCTCTGGGTTTACTGTATGTCATTTTTCAAAAAGTGTCTATTTAGATCCTTTGACCATTTTTTGATTGGATTGTTTATCTTCCTTTTGTTAATTTTGGAGATTAAACCCTTATCTGAAATACTATTGTCAATATGTTCTCCCATGCAGTGGGCTTTCTTGTTGTTTTGTTGATGGTTTTCTTTGCTGTGCAGGTTTTTATTTTGATGTAGTCTCATTTGTTTATTTTCTCCTTAGTATCCATTGCCCTAGGAGCTGTGTCTGTAAAGATATTGCTACGACATATGTCTGATATTTTGCTGCCTGTGGAGTCTTGTAGGATTTTTATGGTTTCCTGTCTTACATTCAAGTCCTTTAGCCATTTTGAGTTTGTTTTTGTGTATGGCGTAAGTTGGTGATCTAGTTTCTTATTTTTTTGCATGTATCTGTCCCAATTTCCCAGCACCATTTATTAAAGAGACTGTTTGACTCCATTGCAGAGCATACATGGATTTTGGGTCCATGGGGATCATGGAAGAAATCCCTTGCTGAAACCGGATACCAAGAAAAGAATGTAGTCAATATCAGAATATGCATTATTTTCTTTATTGGTTATGTGTGCCTCTTCTATTCAAAATAATAGTACTGAAATTTCTAGCCAGAATAATCAGGAAAATAATGTCACCCCAATAAATTTAATAATTTTTAAAGAGAAATAAAAGGCAACCAAATTGAGAGAAGGAAGTAAAACTATCTCTTCTTGCAGATGATATGATCTTCTATGCAGAAAATTCCAAAGATTCCTCACAAAAAAAAAATATTAGAACTAATAAATGAATTCAACAAAGTAGCAGGATACAGGATAAACTGAGGCATTCTTGACTTGTTCCTGATATATGAAAAGTGTTCTGTCATTCACCATTGTGTGTGATGTTTTCTGTGGGTTTTTCACATATGGCTTTCATTAGGTTGAAGTAGTTTCTTTCTATTCCTAATTTGTTGAGTACTTTTCTGAAGAAAGGATGTTTAACCCAAGGTTGTTGCTGTGTGAAGAGCTTCCTGTGTCTCCAGCTCTACCCTGACCCCTGCATGCTGACTTGGGAGCCAACTGGTCCTGCTCCTGGCCTCAACTTCCAATTCCAGGTATTTGGGAATTCAGTCCTCCTGCCTAAGAGTACCCCCTGCAGTCACTCTACAGGACTGTGGCTGTCACCTCTTCCTGCTACTCCAGGCTCTTCCCTATCATCAAAGGCTAGGTAAGTGCTTCTCTATGCACTGCATGCAGTTCAATGGAAACAAACCTCTCACGGAGTTTTTAGACAGTCTGCAGGAAAATATACACCTTCTGAACTTCTTGTCATTATGTGACTAACATTTTCATCAGACTTCCCCTGAAGTATATGTGAGAATGATGTGCACTGCCAAGAAATATGGAATTCGCTTTCAGCCCCTAGCTGTTATCTTATATTCTATGATGATAAAATGGAGAAAAGTCGCCAGCACATCATGCCATTCCGTAACTTTTCAAAGATTTAAAATTGCAACAGAATTGCTGAACAATTAAAGAATAATCCTCAACACAGAGTTACCTGGAACAAGTGTCACTGAGGCAGCTAGAGAAACAACCATGGAACCTCAGGAAGAATGGAACAAACTATGACAAGGAACTTGCCGAAAGAAAGAACATCATGGGTGGATTTTATGAGACAAATCAGAAGAAGGATGATCCAAATTTTGTTTATGACATTGAAGTTGAGTTCCCACAAGATAAACCACCACAGTCCTGTGACTGTGACACAGAGTCAGCTGATGAGTTTTGATACCAAAGACAAACAAACAAAAATATTGGGCTAGCAGAAAATCCTTGTTTATGGATTAGTTCTAGAAAAATTCTGGGTAGGACAATAAATGTACATGTCAGGTAATATTTGGATTGACTGTGTTACTTTTTTTGAAATATCTTTATTGATTTCAGAGAGGAAGGGAGAAGGAGAGAGAGATAGAATCATCAATGATGAGAGAGAATCACCATCGGCTGCCTCCTGCATGTCCCCTACTAGGGATCGGGCTTGCAACCCAGGCATGTGCCCTTGACCGTAATCGAACCTGGGACCCTTCAGTCTGCAAGCCTATGCTCTATCCACTGAGCCAAACCAGCTAGGGCTGACTGTGTTACTTTTCAAAATTAGGACTCATAGAAGAAATGTTATGTGGGGACATGAGGAATATAGGATAAACAGAAGATAAGAATCTGCCTTTGAGGATCTAACAATCTAATTATAAGTCAAAAACTGTGAAAAACTTAGTATTAGGAAAAAATAAAGCTAAATGCTTTATAAAGGCTAAAGAGGGTCAGAACCTAGATTACTGTAGAGTAGAATAGTCAGGGAAAACTCTGTCCTTTAGTTGTAAGATGGGACTTTGACCCTTGAAATGGTAATATTTGGATAGAAGCTTACATAAGATTCCAGGTGAAAGAAACTGGGAGAAAAATAAAAGGGGTCAAGGGAGGTAAAGAGAGACAAATTATAGAATTTTGAGGAGCAGTAAGAAGTTTGATAAGATTGGAGAGTATATATGGTCACTAGAAGGTTATCCTGTATGTATTATGTCTTTATATGTATTCATCTCTGGAGAAGAGTACCCCTAAAAATGTGCTGCAGCTGCAAGTGATGGCATTTGGTGCACAGCAGGGGAATACATCCCCTTTCGGTATCAGGAAATATATATCAAAGACATTCTAAAACCTCAAACCTCTTCCAGAACATCAGATGTTTGTTTATAAAATGGAAATCTACCCATAATAAATAAACAATAGGTATTGCCAGTTTAGACCTATTCATGAGTTTGGATTTACAGAGAAAATATCTTTGCTGAACAAGGTTACAGGTATATCTTTCTTCTTACTAGAATATTATTTAATTGGTAGAAATCCTATATTTTCTGCAAAGAAATGAATACTCATTAAATGAAACTGAAAATATTAAGAAAAACCTATTGAATTTATCAGTGCATCAAAATTATTGTGTTTTCCCCATTATTCTGTTCCTCTGGTATATTTATTTGATTTTCTTTTTTTCCTTTTTGAATTAAATTTATTGGAGTGAGATTGATTAATAAATTATATACATTTCAAGTGTACAATTTTATGATACATCATCTGTTTACTCTATATTATATCTGTAGTTGCATATGCTCACACCCAAGGCAAATCTCCTTTCACAAATATATTTGACCCGATTTCTCCTTTACTCCCCTCCCCTGACCCCTTTCTCTCTGTTAGCCATCATGCTGTTGTCTATGTCCATGAGTTTTGTTTTTTTGTTTGGTTTGTTCATTTGCTTTCAGTTTTATATCCCAAATATTAGTGATAGCATATGGTTCTTGACTTTTTCTGTCTGACATATTTCGCTTAGCATGATATTCTCAAGATCTATCCATGTTGAACAAATGGCAGTATTTAATATTTTCTTATGATTGAGTAGTATTCCATTTTATATATGTACCAAAATGTCTTTATCTAATCATCTAGGACACTTTGGTTTTTCCATGTCTTAGCCACCATGAATAATGCTGAAATGAACATAAGGGTGCATACATCTTTGTGAATAAATGTTTTAAAATTTTTCAAATAGGTACCCAGAATAAGGAGTGCTGGGTCATATGGTAATTCTATTATATTTTTTAGAAACCTCCATACTGTTTTCTATAGTAGTTGTACCAGTTTACATTCCCACCAGCAGTGAATGAGGCTTCCTTTTCCTCCACAACCTCTCCAACACATATTATAACTTGTCTTATTGATAATAGTCATTCTAACAGATGTGAGGTGGTATTTCCTTGCAGCTTTGATTTGTATTTCCCTAATAACTAGTGGATGTGGGCATATTTTCATGTATATGCTGGCCATTTGTGTCTTCTTGGGACTGTTCAGGTCCTCTGTCCACTTTTCAATTGGATTATTTGTGAGGAACTTTTTGGTGTTGAGTTGTATTAGTTCTTTATGTATTTAGCCTATTATCCCCTTGCCAGAGCTGTTTTTTTGCAAATATAATATCCCATTCATTTGGTTGTATTTTTTGTTTTTGTTGTTGTTGTTTTTTGTGTGTGTATGTGTGTGTGTGTGTTTTTTTCTGTGCAGAAATATTTTATTTTTATATAGTCCCATTCATTTATTTTTGCTTTTACTTCCCTTGACTTTGAGGTCAAATTCATAAAATCCTCTCTATGACTAAGGTCTGTAAGTTTAGTACCTTTGTTTTCTTCTATGTAATTATTCACTGGTTAATTTTCATATATAGAATCATTCTTGCTTTCCAAAAATAAATCCTATTTGGTCATAGTGTATGATAATTTTAATATGCTTGATGAATTGTTCTTACTAGTATATTGTTGATCCATACATTTTATGTTCTATTTTTGTTTCCCTTTAGTTTGATATATTTATAATTTTTTGGTAATTTCCTCTTTGATTCATGGGTTGTGTTTTTTGTTGTTGTTGTTGTTGTTAGAAGTGTGTTATTTAATTTTAAAATACTTGATTTTTTCTCATATCTCTTTGTTTTTGTTTCCATTTTGATTCTATTTTGGTAAGAGAACATATTCCACATGATGTCAATCCTTTCATATATATCGAGCCATGTTTTATGATCCACCACATGGTCTAACTTCATGAATATTTTACATATGTTTTAAAGAATTATTTATTTTGTGTTATTGGATGACAGGTCCTATAGATGTCAGTGGGGTCATCCTGATAGATAATGTTATTCAGGTTGTTTATATTCTTACTGATTTTTCTGTCCACTTTCTCCTATCCATTATTAAGTGAATAAAACTACAATTTCCAACTATAACAGTGGATTCTTATTTTTTCCTATTCAGTTATATTAGACTTTATTTCAGATATTTTTAAATTATGTACTTTGTAGATACATTAATATTGTAATGACTTCTTGGTTTACTGACCCATTTGCTATTATGAAATACTCCTGTTTATTACTATTGTTATTCCTTATTCCGAAGTCTACTTTGCCAGAAACCAATTCCAGCATGTCAGCAGGGCTGAATCATCTGGAGATGGCTGAGGGTATTTCCCCAAACCTGAAAAGGATGCATAAAATGATTGCTTTCTGCCAGACAGCTGAGGGCATCTTAATCTACATGTTATTGCCTCCTACTGGCCAAGCACCTGAACAGCCATAGGCAGTTTTTCCCCAATCTGATAATGGATGCTGTACCTAACCCTACCCTTTGAAGTGTATATCTACCTTGCCTTAGGACAAATTGTGTTAATAAACAGCAAGAGGTCCTGAGACAGAGAGAACTTGGTTTCTTTAGCCAAGCTCCTCTGGCCCCCAAATGCCTTCAAAATTATATTTTGTCTCTGGACTCTTGATTAATGTACACACAGTGCTTCTCCAGATTCCTGAACCCTTCTAGATGCTGGATCAATACCACCAGCATTACTACTTTTTCTGATATTTATGTCATCACTACATTTTCTTATGCTTAGTATTTGTCTTGTTTATTCTTTTCATCTTTTTATTTTCAATAATGTAAGTCTTTGCATTTAAAGTGAGTTTCTTATAAATGACATATAATTAAGTCTTGTTTTTTGAAAAAAATAATGTCATCCTTTTTATTGTTATATTAATACCATGTACAATATGATCAGGTTTCAGTTTATCATTTTAAAATTAATTTTGTATTTATCCCATATGTTCATAGTTACCTTTTTCTTTTATCTGCTTTCTTTTGAATTAATTTTGTACTTTTTTAGATTTTACTTTATATCCTATATTTGCCTGTTATTTGTTTTATTTTAGTAGCTATTCATACACTTACAATATGCCTCTTTAACTTATAGTCAATCTTCAAGCAATACTTTACCACTTATGTATAATGCTGATTCTTCAAGTTTACTTTCATTTACTCCCTTCTGAAAATTGTGCAATTATTATCATACAATTTATTTCTATATATGGTATAAACTTCACAATGCATTGTTAATGTTTTTTGCTTTAAGTAAATTTTATTTAAAAATATTTATCAACAAGTAAAAATTGTGTCTTAAATTTACTCACATATTTACCCTTTTCAGCATTCTCATTCTTTAGCATAGATTTAAGTTTTCACCTATTGTCATTTCCCTTCTGTCTGAAAAACTTCTATTAATAGCTCTTAAAGCATAGATCTTCTGTTAATGAATTTAATCCAGCCTCAATTTAGCTTTATTTCTGAGGCTCAGTACTTGTGGTATCTCTACCTCATATATTCAGAAAATTTTCTCCATGCTGCACATTGAGAGCTTAAATTTTTCTCAGTCTTTTGAGAGTTCGGGAAACATTAATTTTACAATTCTGTGGTAATTATTATTTCCAAAGAAGTTTTATTTTTGTTTTCACTTGTGGAATTCCATTCTACACATGCACAGATTTTCTTTTCTTTCAAAAAAGTTATCTTTATTGTTGAAAATATTAAAGATGTCCTCTTTGTTTGTTTGTTTTTTTCCATTGACACACCCTGCAACCACCAACCCCTAGCCCTTCACCACCCCATTGTCTGTGTCCATGTGTTATGAATATATGCATATAAGGTCTTTGGTTACTCTCTCCCCACCCACCACCCACCCCTGCCTTCCCACTGAGATTCATCAGTCTGTTCCATGCTTCTGTGTCTCTGGATTTATTTTGTTCATCAGTTTATTTTGGTCATTAGATTCCACATATGAGTAAGATCATGTGATACTTATCTTTCTCTAACTCAGTGGTTCTCAACCTGTGGGTCGCGACCCCTTTGGCGGTTGACTAATCCTTTCACAGGGGTCACCTACAGACCATGCTAATTTCTGTAGCATATCAGATATTTACATTATGATTCATAACAGTAGCAACATTAAAGTTATGAAGTAGCAACAAAAGTAATTTTATGGTTGGGTCACAACATGAAGAACTGTAT
>NW_027223989.1:0-29737 GCF_028538775.1 Myotis yumanensis
GTGTAGTCACTTCTCTCAGGATCTTGCCATTTTCTTCTCTCAGGGCCATGCCCTCTTTCTTCTTATAACCTCCATGTCTTCTCCAAACTTAGGAACTATTTTTTTTTGTCTAGAGAGAGAATCTCTCTCCTAGTTTCTATCTTTCATCTATCTATCTGTCTATCTAATATCTCTCTAGCACATAAAGAGAAACTGTATTAGTTTTCTATGCTGCTGTGAAAAATTACCACATGCATAGTGATTTAAGACAATACAATTATTACCTTATAGTTCTGTAGGTCAGACACCCAACACAGGCTAAAAGTGAAGTGTAAGCAGTTCTGTGTTTCCTTGCAGAGGCTCTAGGGAAAAATCTATTTCTCTTTTTGCCACCCAGATTCTACAAGGACTCCTACATTCCTTGGCTCTTGGCCCCTTTATCCATCTTTAAGGCCATCAACATCTTCCTATAAACACAGTAGAAAAAGTTTCTTCATTAAAAAAGACCTTAAAGAGCCTGGCTCACTATGGTTCAGTGGTTGAGTGTCAACCTATGAACCAGGAAGTCATGGTTCATTTCTCTGTCAGGGCACATGTCTGGGTTGCAGGTTCCATCCCCAATGTGGGGCATGCAGGAGGCAGCTGATCAATGACTCTCTCGCATCATTGATGTTTCTATCTCTCTCTCCCTCTCCTTCCCTCTCTGAAATCAATTGAATTTATTTATTTATTTATTTATTTATTTATTTATTTATCTGGCCCACCCAGATAATCCAGGATAGTTTCCCCATCTCAAGGTTCTTCACCATGGAGGCTTTGTTCTTAAAAAAAATGAGAATTCAAAGAAAAACATGAAGGTAATTTAAATCAGTGCAGAATTGTTACCAATCCAGTTAGAATTTTAAAGCCTGGAAAACAAATATATACTCTTTCTGCAAGAAGTTAGTGTGGCCCTAGCTGGTTTGGCTCAATGGATAGAGCGTCCGTCTGTGGTCTGAAGGGTCCCAGGTTCAATTCCAGCCAAGGGCACATGCCTGGGTTTGCATGCTCGATCCCCAGTAGGGGGCATGCAGGAGGCAGCCAATCAATGATTCTCTCTCATCATTGATATTTCTATCTCTCCCTCTTTCTTCCTCTCTAAAATCATTAAAATATTTTTTTAAAAAAAAAGAAGTTAGCGTGTGTTAAAGGTCAGAGGGTAGAGCGAAAGATGATTTTGCAGTGGTGGTGGTATGTCAAGTAGCTAAACATCCTAGCTCTCTGTCTCTCTTTCTTTCTCTCTACTCTTTCCAAGTTTGAATTCTCCAAAACTGAACGATTTCACCAGCTGTTACTCAGTATAGGGCACCTTACTGAGTAGGGTGTTCACACCAACCTTCATAGGGGCATGCCAGCCTTGATCTTTGGGTCTAATATCTCGGATCAGTTAGTTGTAGCTGGGGCCGGGCTGACTCCATGGATATGTAACCTGTGCTGTCACACATGGCTCCATGCTTAGAAAGGCCCCTACTTGGTTTAATGTTCCGCTTTGATTGTCTGGAAATTCTTAATAATTTTTAAGCTAAAGACTTTGTTCATTTTTTATTTTGCATTGAATACCACAGATTATGTAGCCAGTCATATTTTACTGAGAGTGGCCAACCGGATTTAAGGATCTTTTCAGAGAGGACCTATGGAGTACAGGGGTTTTCAGGCTAATAGAAAAGAATAGTGTAACTTGAAGATATCACGCTTGGATTCCCAAAAAGCCAGAACACAAGTAGAAAAAATACATTTAAAAAATAATAATAGCACCCTGCTTGCTGTGCCAAAAAAGAAAAAAATATATATTCAATACATCCATAAAATATATAATTGTTCTGATAGAAAAAATCAACTAGTAATGCAATTAAAAGACAAATTAAAACCTTCATGGCATCATATATGGCCTTTCTATGAGCATCCTGTAATTTTTTTTAAATGTGAAATTTAACAACTCACTTAGAAAAAAATGGACAAATTATATATATAATTAATTAATAGAAAGGGAATATAATAGGTATGTAAACACATGAAAGTATCTTTAGCCTAATTAGCCATGCAGAGAACCTCAAATTTAAATGTCATACCATATTTACTTACAAAAATGATAGTGTTTGAAAGTAATACTCATTGTGGTCCTCAGCAGAAAGAAGAGGGTTCTCTTATACGCTATACGCGAGGGTTAATTGACAGAATCAATTTGGTAAACTCTATTTGTTTTCTTAAACAAAGCAGACACACTCTCTGACCTCTTCTGATTTAAAGTCTGGTGAAGGAGGCAGGTGTTAAACTGAAAAGTGACTGACATGAAATAAAAAGAGAGAGTTTAATTAGAAAGACAACCTGAGGAGCACAGGAAGAAGATTGAGGTCCACCCTCTCTGGGGAAACGACATAGAAACCAACACCTGGAAGATAAATAGTGTCCTAAGCTGAATAATGTCCCCTAAGTGTGTCCACATTCTAATGCCCAGAACCTGTGAATGTTAACTTAGATGATGAAGGGACTATGCAGGGGAAAACAGAAAGAAATTTTAACAGTTGAATGATTTTTTTGAAAATCACCCTGACTTGTACATGATAAATATAAATTATATGTGGGCAAGAGGGAAGACCAGTTTGAGACCATGGAAGGAGGGGGCAGTCAATTAGATATATAGTTTCAGAGGAGGGTTAAAGTGGTAAAAGCTGGGCTCCTTGGGGTGGTAATGTTAATCATCCATAGGATATAAGAGATTTATTCTAGTAATAACAAAGGCCTGGTTGCCTAATTGATCTCACTGTTTCATTTTTTATAGATATTCCAGTGGTTTAGGATGTCATTCTGTGGTTTACAAGCATAGAGTGGAGAGAAATAACTTGGCTTGTTTTAGAATCAACTTGATCACCAATCTATGGGCCCTGGGTTAAATAGGTCCACTGCCTCTTCGATTTTAGATCTTTCTTCTAACATATGCATTCAATGCTATAAATTTTCCTGTAAGTATTGCTTTTGCTGCACCCCACAAATTTTGATAAATTGTATTTTCCTTTTATTTTAATTCAAAATATTTTTAAATTTATCTTGAGATTTCTTCTTTGACCCATGTGTTATTTAGAAGTTTGTTGTTTAATCTCTAAGTATCTTGGCACTTTTCAGCTACCCATCTGTTACTGATTACTGGTGTAATTCCACTGTGGTCTGAGAACATACTTTGTAAGTTATCTATTTTTTTAAATATGTTAAAATGTATTTCATGGCCCAGAATGTGATTTTCCATGTGATTTTGGATAAAATAATCTATAAATATCAATTAGATCCAGTTGATTGAGGGTGCTGTTCAGTTCAACTATGTCATTACTGAATTTCTGCCTGCTGGCCCTGTCAATTGCTGACAGAAACAGCTATAATAGTGGATTTGTCTATCTCACCTTACAGTTCCATCAATGTTTGCCCTGTATATTCTGAGGCTCTGTTTTTGTTATGTCTCTTTGGAGAACTGACCTCTTTATAATTAATCCCTGATATTTTTTTTCCTCTTCTGAAGTTGGCTTTGTTTAAAATTAATGTAGCTACTTTCATTTATTTTGATGAAATGTTAACTCAATATTTCTGTCTCTAGCCCTTCCACTTTTTCTCTGTGTATTTATATGTAATGTAGGCTTCTTATAGACAATATATAGTTGTGTCTCTAGTGAGCTCTGTCTTTTAATTGGTGTATTTCATTGCCTGTTTTTGTAAGTAAAATTTTGCTAGACTTGAGATGCAATTATTTGTTTTAAGTATTGTCTACGGCTGCTTTCATGCTGCAATGGCAGAGTTGAACAGCTGCTTTAGAGATTATATGGGCCATAAAGGTGAAAATATTACTCTCTGGCCCTTTACAAAAAAATGTTTGCTGACGCCTGAAAGATCACAGCCCTTTGTTACCCATTTCTTGTCTTTTAAAAATTCTTGATGGTTTGGGTTTATGAATTCTTTTACCCCCAAATTGGAATCATTCATAAATCAATGGATGCAAAAATTTAACTTGTCACTTAAAAAAAAAAAAAAAAAAAAAGAACATCAGCAATTCACGTGGCCTAAGCCATCTCTGGGGGATGATGCACAATTAACCTTGGGTGGGGGAGGAAGGGCAAGAGGGTGTTAATAGAATTCATTAAATGTGTTTTGAAAGTAGTTTCTTGGTATGTGAAAGGAAGTTTCCATATAAATATAATGCAATCATAAAAATGAGTAATGTAAAAATAGTCCTTCTGGGTTCTGCATCCCATTTTCTTCCTACCCTCTGCCTCCATAAGTCTCTGTGTAGGATTAAACCAGCTGACAAATTCTGATGTCACATAAATCATATGCGACAATTTAAATGTATGGACTTTTCAAAGGAATTCATGTTACTTTAGCAAGCCAAATGAAGAAGATAATTCTTCTGTGGTTGGCAATGACATGCTGACATCAGCTTTCCTGAAAGAGCTTATCCGGGCATCCATGCTCCTCCTAACCACAGCTGCGACTTAGCAGGGACCTAACATTGCTGCTCGATAATGGACTGTTGACCCACGAATATTGATGGTGATGGGACCAGCCATTATGCCACAATTAAAAGCTTCTTTCAAACGAGAAAAGAAAAATCTCCCCAAATATAGATCTTAAAATGCAGCATTAAATATTTATGAAAAGTGCCCCCAAGATGTTGAATTTAGCAATTGCATAATGAAAGTGCCACATGTTTGGAGACAGATTACTCCCCACTGTTGCACAATCGAAGAATTTTTAAGTGGCCTGTGAGTGAAAGAAAAGAAACGGGAGTGGGGAAGGGTAATTACAAATTAATAAAGCATGTAGCACCATTTGATTACCAGCCACGGCAGTGTGAAATGAGTTGGTTTTAGTCCAGCTGTGCCGACTGATGGTTATCACCGTCTTCCTTCCATGAGCACCTGATGAGTCGGCCCCAACAGAAGTCTTGGGAAGAGGTGGAGGAGTGAGTGAGGATAAAGCAGGTCAGAGATCTGTGTGGGGCGGACAGAGGAGTTTCCATTCAGGCTGTGCTCAGCCTCCTTTGTGGCCCTGAAATACCAGGTGGCCGCTGCTGAGAATGGCCATCAAAATAAAAACACTTTCTGAGAATAAAGTGCACATTGAAAATGTTGATACTTCATGATATAGAATCAGATGACGTGGAGTTGTCAGTGGCCTGAGAAAGCATCTAATCAAGTGGTTCTCTGTGATGACTCATCATCAAACTCATTAAGCACCTACATATTTTTAAACTTAGCCATAAACCTGCTGTTTCAGAACCTCAGGCAATTGGGGCCCAAAAGTGCGATTAAAAATAAACTCTTAGTTTGAATGATGGAATGACCCTCTATCCACACTCTTTTTTCATTTTTTTAAACCTCACCTGGGGATACGCTTCTATTGATTTTCCAGAGAGAGGAAGGGAGAAAGAGAAACATTGAGAGAAGCATTGATCAGTTGTCTCCCATATGTGCTCTGACCAGGGATCAAACCCACAACCTCTGTATGTACCCTGACCTGGAATTGAACCCGCAACATTTTGGTGTATGGTACAACTCTGTGCCCAAATGAGCAACCAGGCTAGCGCTCTATTCATACTCTTCTTGTGACCTCATTGTGGATAAAATATACTACACCATTTGACTTTGGGCCAGTTCATATAACTTGCTTTGGACCATGACATGAAGGCAGGAATAATATTGTCATTGTGTCAGTTTCAAACGGAGGCCTTTAAGATACCTCACATGTTTATGCTTGCACACTTGTGTCTGTACCATTGACACAGAGAGAGCTTCCATGGTCTCCTCAAAGTGCCTGCAGAATGCATGTATGTGGAAGAGAACATCCTAGTGGTTCCAACACATCTGCAGCAGAAGGCAGAACTGCCCTCGGTACTGCAGCCCAGATCAGTAGCCCCAGCTGAGCTGGACACATGGGAGGGAGCCCAGCTGAGACCTGCTGGACCAACTCCGTGGAGTCACAGACATGATTAATAAATGCTTGTTGTGGAATGCAACTAAAATATTTGCTTGTGACTCTAGTCACAATATAATGTGATGCCAGGAAATGTACCTGATACAATAATGGCAGCACCAGCTCAAAATCATCCTATCCTGTTTAAGGAGATACTAATTTGCTTTTCAGAGACAATAGACAAAACCCACAAGTCATGTAGTCAAAGCATGCCCAGAGAAGAGAACTTTGACCCCCCAGCTCTACCCAGAACCAAAGTTCTTCCCCCACCACACACGCACTCATAGAATAAAGAACCAGGACATAACCAGAACATAAACACTGGAATCCTTTCATAAGCAAAAGGGTCTATTGTTCAGGAAATCGGTGTTGACGCCTATTTACCATAAGTAGCCAAGTTCCAAGGTCCTCCAATCAAACCTTGTCCCACCAGCGTTTCCACATACCAGTTCCCATTAACCCCTTAAAAACTCTTAACCTAGTGCAGTGAGCAAGATGGATCTGTGGCAATGTTATAGTAGGTCTCCCATCTTCTTGATTGGCACCTTCTCCATCAATAAAACTCTCCTTATTCCAAACTGTGATATTCTGGGTTTTGGCCTTTCAAACCGACAGGCACATGAACTTTGGTTAGGTAACAGTACATTCAGAAATTCCAAAAATCACTCCGGTTTAGAAACTATTATTTTGTGCACAGGTCAGCGTATTGCAGACCCCCAGCCAAATCCAGCCAGCTGAGGGTTTTTGTAATTACAGTTTTATTGGAACACAGCCACACCCATTTATTTACCTGTTTATTGCCTATAGCTACTTTCTTGCTGAAAGGGCAGAATTGAATAGTGGCATCAGAGACATTCTTCAGATTAGCTGAGAGCTCTGTATCGTGAATGGCATCTCATTTACACACACACACACAAGACAGCAAAACAATGTACATGATGCTGGATGATAGATTTACTTGCCTTGCTTCTTTAATAAATTTGCTTGCTTTAATTGCTTTAATAAATTGGCTTTATCACAAGCCAATCAGGGTCACTTATTTGAATTCGGTCCTACGAGACTGATAAGAACTGAGGTGGGGGCAGGCCTTTCCTTCTAACTCACCTCTCTGGTGTCTGTGAGAGGTGCCTATAACAGATACAAGCTAGTTGCTTTTGTATCCAAAGCAGCATGCCTGTTAATTCACAGGACATTAGCACAGCCTCTCATTATACATGACATAGTATTATCACTAAGGTGGAAGGTCGAAAAGCAATGATCAAGGATTGTTTTAATGTCTTCCAATTGAAACGAGATGACTGTGTCCCCTGACAGCTGGGTGTTCCTTTGAAATTATTCAAACCCAAGCAAAGAGAAGCTTTTTCTACCATTCTGACCTAGCCATCAGGTCAGAATGCTTTGTAATCAGACATTATAATATTTCATATTTTAGAGCCCCAAAGTCATGTCTCAACACTTCTATTCCCACAGAGGGGACCATGATGCACTTGCATTTGCAATCTGCCTTATCTATATCATAAATGGTATCTCATTTATGCACACACACAAGAAAACAAAACAGTGAGAATAATATATATATATATATATGGAAACTAAGGCTCAGAAGTGTGATTTTACTTTGTCCAGGGTTATATAAACACTAGATACTAGACAATTAAGCTACAGAAAATAAAGAAAAATGCAATTTATGAAGATAAATTGAGGCCCAGTGATTGACACCCATATTTTAAGATAAAGGTAGTTGTAGTAAATGGTGTGGCTCACATACTTCATGACTGAGGTATTCAAACCCCCAGGTACTGGAAGTATTGACAGCTGACAACTCACAGCCCTTGGACCAAAAGCATCACCTCCACTGAGTTCACATCCCCTTCCTTGGAGGAGCCCATGATGGGGGTGGGGGTGTAAATATAAACGTCAAGGTCCTTGCTTCAGGACAGGACTATTCAGAGGGGCCACACAAGCTCTAAGGTTCCTGGTGGATTGCCTGAAACCTCTATGAGTGTTTTTCAGCTCAACATCTCCCTCTGCTCAACTGCTTTCCTCCCCCCGTAGGACATTGTTACCAAGAGCACTCTCCAATAAACACTCTGTGTGCAAATTTCTCCTCAGAGTCTGTTTCCCAGGGAACCCAACTCACAACATTTATCTAGTTTAAGTCTCAGAAAAGCAGTGTCTATGGACACTAACAGTTAACTTGAGAGAACTATATAAGAATCACATGAGCTTTAAAATTCCTCTAGTTTATAGCATCAATGAATTTAAAAACTATAAGTCAATTCAGAAATTAAGCAGGCCAGTGTTCCCCACAGAAAAAAAAATTGGTGAATGTTTATAATCTATCCATCCTTCTTAAATCATATGATAATGACCAGATATTATTAACATCTTAATTTATTAAATACTCACAATAGGAATTAATATTAGTATATCTTTCACATTTATGGAAGAGTTTTAAATTTATTTATCTCTTCATCTTCACAACCATCCTGTTGAAGTAAAAAATGTTTAAACCTATAGAGAATTTTTACGACTTTATTTGAGCCAAGCTGACAATAACTGCTGGAAAACAAAAATCTCAACAGATTTTTGCAAAAATGTTCTGGAAAATGGCAGTTTTGCAGTTATTTTATTCATTAGAATAAAAGATAGAGATGTAAAGAGGGTTACATGGAATCCATTGGTGGTAGATTAAGGAGTCAGAAGAAAGCAAAGCAGGGAAATATCTGAGGTTGAATAAAAAGCAAAATAGAGAAATACACTTCTTTTGCATTGATGGGTACAGGATAGTAAACAATTACAGATGTTATGCGGGCAACAATATAACAATGAGGGGTTCCACGATCTCGTGCTCTGGTTGTGCCTTAAAGGGTCTGGAGCCCTGGCCAGTTTGGCTCAGTGGTAAGAGCATCAGCCTGGGGACTGAAGGGTCAAGAGCATGTATCTCAGTTGCAGGTTCCCAGCCCCAGTGGGGGTGAGTGTGGAAGGCAACCAATCGCTGTCTCTCTCACATAGATGTTTCTATCTCTCCTCCTCCTCCTCCTCCTCTGTCCCTTGTCTCTTTGACTCTCTCTAGAAATCAATAGGAAAAATATGTATCCTCAGGTAAGGATGAAAGAAAGAGAGAAAGAAAGAGAAAGAAAGAAAGAAAGAAAGAAAGAAAGAAAGAAAGAAAGAAAGAAAGAAAGAAAGAAAGAAAGAAAGAAAGAAAAGAGAGAGAGAGAGAAAGAGAGAGAGAGAGAGAGAGAGAGAGAGAGAGAGAGAGAGAGAGAGAGAAAGGAAGGAAGGAAGGAAGGAAGGAAGGAAGGAAGGAAGGAAGGAAGGAAGGAAGGAAGGAAGGAAGGAAAGGGTTTGGAAAATAATATTATTCTGACATTTCAAAGATATCTTAGATGCACAAAGACAACAGATAGGCTCACTTAAGGTAAAGACTAACCTTCGTCAAGAAAGCTATAGGATGTGACTATTCGCCATGACCCATTTCCAGTTGGGAATTTCTATGTTCAGACCATCCTATGTGCCTATGTGGGTACTTTCAATCTCCGAGTTTGACCTCCCCTGAGCTTGTCAGGTTTAGCATTGTTACCTGACCCCCACGGGTCAGTGATCCAAACTAAGGTCCTTCTATACAGTGTTACTCACACCAACAGAAGGAAACTGTGCTCAGCAAAACAGAGCTGAAACTGTATTCTTTGCTCAAGGAGTGGAGAAAGGTGAGCTCATGCTCAAAAGGCACCTTCTCCCTGGGTTGGGGAAATCAGGAGCCTTAAAGTGTTGGTGGGAGAGAGGCAGGTGCAGGGGTGGGGGATTCCTGAAAAAGGGTGGGGAGTTCTCAGAATTACAGGGGAGCATGTGTAGTTTCCGAACATGCTTGGAACATGCCTGACCATATAGGGAATGCTTCATTTTCATGTTAAGCCTCCATTCCTGGGAGTGATTGATTTAGTATGCTACTGAAGGAAAGCTCATCAAAAGTTCTCTTGGGAAGGGGCTTCTAGGGCCTCTTGGATCCTTCCAGTGCGGGCCTGTTTCTCAGTCTGGCTGTCAGCAGATTCTGTGGCCATTTCTCAGCAAACTGTCACATCATTGCCTGTAAAGAAGCACAGTTTAGCAGCTTAAATTACTGTTTGAAAGCTGAAGGGTCTTCTCAGCTGAAAACCTGGTGATGGTATCTGGCTCCTTTTTTTCCCTTCACAATGCTGTATGTAAAGCAACCGTTAAGCCACTTATATTTAATGACCCTAAACTTGAAGGGGTGAATCGATGGTTTTAGGCCACACAGCTAGAATAGAAGGGATAAGAAACTAAAATCAAGTCTTTACAATTATAATTGTGTTCTCTTTCTCCCAAGTTACAGTAGCCTCTATATAGTCAGAGGCCAGAGTATCTGGGTGTACCTTAACTTGCAAAGATTTTGAGTGAAAAGGGAAGTTGTATGGGGTAGAACAAGAGCAAAACAAGAAGTCAATATTTTTGGTTGAGCAGAGGTGGCATTCCATTTGTTAATGGAATCATTACCAGTTCTCAGAGTGCTACTTTAGTTCTTATTACTAAGTTACGAAATGTTTTTCTTAACATAATAAAGGCTTCTTCTGGAATTGTTGGATACTTATTAGCCTTTGACCTCTGCAGAAAAAATCTTTAATGGTCTTTTCACCCAAGAAAGTCCATAGGATGCTTCCCTAGAGCTTCCATGTGGTTTTACAGATTCAAGATTCTATTAAAGTGGCCAGCAGAATATTAATGCAGGGGAAAGCTTACATCTGATAGGGAAGTAAAGGAAAAATGCAGCTCCATGTTTGGAAAACTCTGAAGGATGTATATTAAATTGCAGATGAAACTAAAGAAGAAAATCAGTGAGGTACAATCTGTATTTCCTCCTCCTGAGAAAGCTATGGTGTGAAGGAAGATGTCAAAAAAACTAGAAGATCCCAATGAAACCTCCCTAGCTTGTTAGGTTGTGCATTGAGAAGAATGTTGAACTTGGTAGAGGAGGGAATGGCTCAACTTATATATATAACACATATATATGTATGTATATATATCACAATAGTGTAGTGAGAGCCAGAGGGAAAGGTGGGTAATGGTAACAAAAGGGAAATAAATGGGGAAGGAAAGAGATTTTGCTTTGGGAAATGGGCCCAGTGTGCACAATGTGCAGATGATGTTTTGTTGAATTGTACACTTGAAACCTGAATGGTTTTGTGAACCAATGTCTCCCCAGTAATTTTTTTAAACACACACACACACACACACACACACACACACGAGAATTCAACTGTGTACTAAAACAAGTACATAACAGCTATTAACAGATTAAAAATAAGCTAAAAGTCCCCAGGTTAATAAAAAGCTGCCCCTGAAAGACAGCAGGAATCATCAGACAAAAGGCAAGGAATTAATACAGCCTGAAGCACAAACCCCAGGCCAGACAGAAAAACAAAGGAAAGCAGTTCCTTCTGCTGAGATTTCTTCAAGAGAAAGATAAGACTACACTGAAAAGGATAAGTTATTGGTGATGAGACAGATGCTAGAAATCCAAAGGGGGAAATGGTAGCAACATCTACTGCATTCATTACATTAAAAATTAGTACTATAAAGATTAACTGTTCATTGTTTTAGATGTTACAGTAATATTGCAGTTATATTATTTTTAAAATCCCTTATCTTTCATAGATACATAAGAACTATTTGCAGATGAATAGGATGATGTCTGGGATTCACCTCAGAAAATTCGAAGAGGAGAGGAGTGGGTAAAGGCATAAGTGAAATATGATTGACTATCTACACTAATAAAAGAGAAACATGGTAATTGGCGTACGACCGCTACCCTTTTCATTGGCTAATCAGTGAGTATATGCAAATTAACTGTCAGCCAAGATGGCGGCCGGCAGCCAGGCAGCTGGAAGCGAACATGAGGCTTGCTTGCTGCGAACTCCAACGTTCCCCAACGTTCCCCACCTCACTAGCCAGCCTCTGAGCTACAACTCTAAGAAACTATGTACTATGTTGCAAATAAGAAGATAAACAAAACACCAGAAACCGGCTTTCATTCAGCCGGGCTTTAGCAACATTGTGTCGATGTTTTCAGCAGCCAGGCCTCAGAGCGAAAGCTGGCCCAGAATAAAAAAAAAAAAAGAAAACAAGGAGAGGTTGGAAGCTTCAGTCACTTGCTTCGGGAAAACAGCCCTCAGCCCCTCAGCCAGACTGGCCAGGCACCCCAGTGGGGACCCCCACCCTGATCCAGGACACCCTTCAGGGCAAACCAGCCAGCCCCCACCCGTGCACCAGGCCTCTATCCTATATAGTAAAAGGGTAATATGCCTCCCGGCACCGGGATCAGCGTGACAGGGGGCAGCGCCCAAACCCCCTGATTGCCCTGCGGCTCTGTGTGTGACAGGGGGCGGGGCCACAACCTCCCTATCCACCCTGCTCTGTTTGTGACAGGGAAAGGCGCCCCAACCCCCTGATCAGCCCTGCTCTGTGCCTGATAGGGGGGAGCTCCACAATCCCCTGATTTCCCTGCGACTCTGTGTTTGACAGGGTGCGGCGCACCAACCCCCTGAAGAGCCCTGCTCTGTGTGTGACAGGGTGCGGCGCCCCAACCCCCCCCCCCCCGCCCTCCGCAACGGGCCCTGCTCTGTGTGTGACAGGGTGCGGCGCCCCAATCCCCCTCCACGGGCCTTGCTCTGTGTGTGACAGGGTAGAGCCATAACCTCTCCATCGGCCCTGCCCCGAGTGTGACAGTGGTGGCGCCCCAACCCCCTGATCGGCCCTGCTCTGTGGGTGATAGAGGGTGGCGCCCCAATCCCCCTCCACGGGCCTTGCTCTGTGTGTGACAGGGTAGAGCCATAACCTCCCCATTGGCCCTGCCCTGAGTGTGACAGGGTGCAGCGCCCCAACTCCCTGATCCGCCCTGCTCTGTGTGTGACAGATGGCGGTGCCCCAACTCCCCTATCGGCCCTACTCTGTGAGTGACAGGGGGGAGCTCCTCAACCCCCTGATCGACCCTGCTCTGTGTGTGACAGGGTATGGAGCCCCACCCCCCCTGATGGGCCCTGCTTTGTGTGTGACAGGGGGTGGCGCTGCAACCTCCCCATCGACCCTGCCTTGAGTGTGACAGGGGGCAGTGCCCCAACCCCCCAATCAGCCCTACCCTGAGCGTGACTGAGGGTGGCATCGCAACCTCCCAATCTGCCCTGCTCTGTGCACGACGGGGCGGTGCCCCAACTCCCCAATTGGCCCTGCTCTGAGCCTGACCAGGGGCTGCACTTAGGGATTGGGCCTGCCCTCTGCCCCCCGGGAGCAGGCCTAAGCCAGCAGGTCGTTATCTCCCGAGGGGTCCCAGACTGTGAGAGGGCACAGGCCGAGCTGGGGGACCCCCCTCCCCCTGCCCCCCGAGTGCACAAATTTTTGTGCACCGGGCCTCTAGTGAATTTATAATTATGAATCAGGTTATAATGTACTTGTGGACTCATTATAATATACTGGAGTCCCGGTGCATGAAACTCATGCACTGCGGGGGGGGGGGGGGGGAGGGGGCGGGACGGGGAGGGGGGGTCCCTCAGCCCAGCCTGGGCCCTCTCACAATCCGGGAGCCCCACAATCAATCAATAGCACCAAAGGGGAGGTCAGTGGCCTGGGCCTCCCTCTGTGGGGCAATCATGGGGCAATGGTAAGGCCTCCCCCCAACCAATTGCATTGCACCTGCCTTGGCTGGCCTGGTGCCAGTGGGTATCATAGCATCGCGGTCATCGGACGGTCATTCCGCTCTTCGGCTCTTTGGTCAATTTGCATATTACACTTTTATTATTATATATTCTTCTACATTTTCATAACAAGAAGTAAAAAAAAAATACTAGGAGAAGTAAAGATTAGATATAAACAACAAACCCATAAAATACTGGGGGAAATGTTGGTAAACATACCTGTAAGTCTTTCTAAACATAGATGGAATCCCTCGAGAAAAATTATCTTATTTGATAATATAAAATAGAAAACATTCACATCAATATCTACTTATATTTATATAAATAGATATATACATAGTACAGTGGGGCCTTGACCTACGAGTGTCCCGACTAACGAGTTTTTCGAGATACGAGCCGTCTCTCGGCTGATTTTTTGCTTTGAGTTGTGAGCTAAAATTCAGGTTACAAGCCAGCTTCAGATACCCCACTGCTAGTTGGCGCAGCGAACATCACAGTGAACGCCACAACATCAGCCCAGCATCACGTGTCTCACTTGTGATTTGACATATGAGTAATTTTAGTTATGAGCTTCATCACGGAACTAATTAAACTTGTAAGTCAAGGTCCCACTGGATATAGTTTCAGAAAATATTTAATGACATGAGAAATTGTTCATAATATGTTACTGAAACATATTAAGGGGTGAAAAAGACAAGTTTAGGAAATTTTAGAAATTAAGGGGACCATGGAGGAAGCACAGGGCTGCAGAGCAGCAGAAGGTATATTTCCATAGAATAGGGGAGCTGAAAAGCTGCAACAGGTACATTTCCATAGAATGAGGGAGCTGGGAACAACAAAAGGTCTATTTTTACAAAATAAAAGGAAGGAAGCCCTTCATCCAGAAGGAGAAGAAGAAAGCCCAAGGGAATAGGAAAACAATAAGGAAGGATGGGACATGTGAGGTTGGACCTTTGAGTTCACAAGTTACTATAGTAACCAGTCCGAGGAAATAGTGACCAATCAGAGGGGATATCAAGGCACCAAGATCTGCAGCCTTTATAAACCATGGCAACAGGAACTCAATGGGACTCTTTCCCCCGCCCCACGTGGGAATCTGTACTTGTTCTTTAATAAATTTCCACCTTTGCTATACCACCTTCTGTCCGTGGATTCATTCTTCGACTCCGGTGGACAAAGAACCCGGGACATCCTGCCCAGTCCAAAAATTCTGTTTCATTACTTATAAACATATTATAAAACTAATAGAGTATCATACAAAATTTTATATGCTTATATTTATTTGTTCCTTTTAATTATTGCTGGGCTACCACAGCAAACAACTCAGACAGAACCTGTGCCTTGGGTGGAGATATGTAATAAATAATCCATTATATCTAAAAGGTTTTCTGCTACCAATAAGAAGCACAGAGAATTATGGTAACATCTCATAGGAGACATAATCCAGTTGGGTTGAGAAAAGGCAATAGGAGGAACGACTTAATTTTTTAGCTAACAGCTCTGAGAGGTAACTGGAAACTAACTACAAAGAGGAAGTAAACCTTAAGTAAGAGTAATTTTCTCTTTCATGAAATGACAGGTAAATTTTTATTTTATTCAATATACTTAACCATAATTTCAAATAGTATATTGAATTACTTTTATAATCTGAAAGGAAACATTACAAAAATGAAATATAAGAATGAACAACTAGAAAATAGTTTTTCTTCCCTATTATAGCTTCGTTGTCAGTAATACAAATGTATGCTGTTTGAAAGAACTTCAATCCTCAAAATGAAAAGGTGATTTTATTTTCTTTAGTTTATCTTGGAAGGCTCTGATGTAATTAGAAAATTGTCAAATGAATCAGGACTTTTTGAAAATTGAAAACATAACTGTCTTTTAGTGCCAAGGCCTGGCAAAGTGACTTAATATATATGCATCTTGAAAAGAGGTGAAGGTGGTTGGAGTGGCACAATACACATTGTATATAGGTGGGTATTGATTTCTAAGTGTTGAGTAAGAAAACTGGAAATGTAATTGCAGGGCAGAGTAAAGACAGAGGGAAAGTAAATAAAAGGGAAGTGGACCAACCAGAAGAGAGGGACGGGACAGGGAGGGAGGGGCGGGGAGGAAAGAAGGAAAATGGTATCTTGGTGCACACACATGTAGTAGGCACACATATGTAGTAGGCACACATGTGTCTGGTCATATATACAACTAAGGTTTACAAATTGCCACTGCATCAAAATAATGGAACAATATACAATAAAAACAAAATAAATAAATAAAAACAAAATAATTAAGACCTTCCTACTTCACTTATTTGGTTTTGATAGCATTGCTCTTATTCATCAAAACAGTAAGAAACCAATAAGCACTGGGTTTGCCAATATAACTCAAAGCACAGTGAGTTTTTAAGCTTCCGAGTCCTTCTAAGAAATGTAATTTCCTTATCGTAATCTCCTATGCAAGAAATGAAAAATATTTCATTTGTCAAGAATCATCTTTGGTGCAAAGGAAAATACAGCAAAAACATTTTTGTTAGAAGTGAAAAAAAATAAGTTTTCTGTCACTTTAACCTAATAAGTTGAGATTTATGCCAATTTTTGGTTTTACCAAGGACCATCATTTCTTTACCTGATGTAATGGGAGTCATCATAAATAGGGGGACAGAAAAAAATTGCATAATTTTAGAGTTAGAATGGTGTGACTGTTGCTATATTAGTGAAAGTTACTCAGTCTTTCAGAGCATCTGTTTACATCAATAAAATTAGCTGTGTCAAAATGACATAACATATGTATGCAAAATAAGCTTTTGGTAAACAGCAAGTATATAAACTGTTAAAGATAACCCATTCATGAATTAATAAACACTCAGATCAGTGCAAAAAAATTTTTAAATATTTTTATTGTTTTTTTAGAGAGGAAAGAAGGGAGAGGGAGAGAAAGAAACATCAATGGGAGAGTGAAATAACAATCAGCTGCCTCCTGCATGCCCCCCACCCCTTCAGGGATTGAGCCCACAACCCAGGCATGTGCCCTGATTAGAAATTGAACTGGCAACCTTTGTGTGACAGGGTACAAAAAAATTTTTTAACCAAACTATTTTTGCTATCTTTTATTATTCTATTAGAGGCCCGGTGGACAAAATTCATGCACGGGGGGTGGGGGGGGGGGGGGGTGACCCTCAGCCCAGCCTGCACCCTCTCCAATCTGAGACCCCTTGGGGGATGTCTGACTGCCAGTTTAGGCCCGATCCCTGTGGGCAGTCAGACATCCCTCTCACAATCCAGTACTGCTGGCTCCCAACCACTTGCCTGCCTACCTGCCTGATTGCCCCTAACCGCTTCTCCCTGCCAGCCTGATCATCCCCTAACCACTCCCCTGCCAGCCTGATCATCCCCTAACCACTCCCCTGCCAGCCTGATCGATGCCTAACTGCTCCCCTGCTGGCCCGGTTGACCCCAACTGCCCTCTCCTGCCAGCCAGGTCACCCCCAACTGCCCTCCCATGCAGGCCTGGATGCCCCCAACTGCCCTCCCCTGCTGGCCTGATCGCCCACTACTGCCCTCCACTGCCAGCCATCTTGTGACCACATGGGGCGGCCATCTTGGGTGAGGGCATGATGGTCAATTTGTATATTCCCTCTTTATTATATAGGGTTCTTTGATTAAAACTCAAGAAATGGCATTGTATTTTCTGTGTTCAAAAGTCTTATCTTTGAATTCTACGGAGGTTTTCCTTATACTTCCATCCTTTATATTTTGATTTAAGATGACAGTATTTCTACTCAGAATTATAAAAAAAATGGTCTTCAAGTGAAAAATAAGCTTAAGCAATGTGTCTGTCAAGTGAGTAGTACCTAAAACAAATAAACAAACAAATTTAACACCCCACCAATCTACCTAAAACCAGGAAAATCTGTGATTTTTTTGGTAGGCAATTTCTTTGCAATGAAATAACCTATGATTGAATTACAGAACAGCCTGGGTGGAGAAAGGCATTACTATAAACCGAGGAAACCCAGACTGCATTTTACTCACAAGATTTAGGTTTGAACTGATTAAAGAGCACTTAATAAATCCACTTGGCTAAAGTTATGGCACTTGCGGGAGATTTGAAATAGGGCTATAATTGTGAAAAGTTCATGGGATGCCAATTCATACGAGCGACTATAATAAATGTGGCCAGAAGTAACAGGTCTGGGACTGTGGTTCAGATAAATTTTCCAAGCTAAAACAGCACTAAAAAGGTGTTCTACACGGAGAGAATTTTCTTTCATGATTCACAGCAGCAGAGGCTTTCAAGAGACAAAGAACCTAGCAACTCACTGGATAATAGTGTGTTTGCTGCTGGAAAGCAGAGGAAATAAGAAGCTGGAGATAGGAGCCTTGCAATAAACTAGATAGGCCTGAAGAGCTCTGTGCTTTGATAATCACCAAGCAAAACAACAAGTTTAGACAGTGGATGGAGACCTTAGAGCTTACAGAGAAAGATATCTTTTCTGTACTTAACTTGTTGGATTATGTAGAGCAGAACAGCCTTCTGCTTAAATGGTTTGCTGCACATTCATCCATCTGAGGGCAGAATGTGAACATTCTAAACTGAACAAATCCATCCTGTCTCAATGATGTGTCTGATGTAATATTTATAATCTATGACATGAATGCAACTTCCTTATCATTTGTCCACAATTTGCAAGTGTTAGGCAAATCCTACACCCACGAGTTTCTTGACTCTCCCATTAGAGTCTTTCTCTATATTTAGGAACCACCTGGGACACTGTTAAAAATGAAAATTCCCATTCCCCACCCCCACCCCCATTCTGATTCAGTAGATTTGAGGTGAGGCATCCTTAAGAAATACCGGAAGTGGCTCCAAAAGCTTATAGCCCACAAGGTAAAGCCATATCCGAGATAATAAATTTTCACCCATCCATTTTCTAAAGAGAACAATAAGAAATTTGTTTGGGACCTTATTGTTCAAATTTGTTTCCTATTCCCCATAGTTCAATTATATAATAAATTAAAAAGAAGACTTATCCGTGGATGCTTAAACCAGTGGGTGAAAATTTGATAAGGAACAATAAATTGTCATAATCTGAAAGTACCTCTCCAAGAAATATGCTTTAATAATGGTACTTACTTAATAAGTAAAATATAATTTAAATTGACCTTAGAGCAATGAAATCTGGCAGATGCTATTTTAGCCAAATGGTAAAAGTGAATATCAACAGTAGTGGGACAAATGAATTTCACATTAAATAGCATATCAAGTCTGCAATATTTCTGCCAAAATTTCATAACCTGAATTGAATCATGAGGAAATATTTCACAAGTATGTAATTAAATTAACTGGCCTTTACACTTTAAAGGTATTAAGTCATGAAAGCTAAGGAAGGACCGAAAAATTGTCCCTAAGTTAAGGAAATTAAGGAGATTTGACAACTAAATCCCATACATGATCCAAGATTAAATGCCTGACCAGAAAGAAAAGAGAAAAAAAGAGAGGGGGGTTGTGTATGTTTGTTTGATTTTTTCTATAAATGACACTGTTGGAATTGTGGAAAGAAATTTGAGTGAAGTTTGAGGGTAAGGTGGTTTAATTATACCCATGTTAATGTCCTAGTTTTGATGGATTTTCTGTGGTTATATAGGAGAGGATCCTTGTTTTAGAAAAATATGCATTTAACAATTTAAAAATAATATGGGACTTGTTCTTAAATGGTAAAGAAAATATAGAGAAAGCTAGACAGTCAGACAAAAACAGAAAGAGAATGATAAAGCAAATGTGGTCAAATGCTTACAAGAGTGGAATCTGAGTGAAGGTATGCAGGTGTTGTACTATTCTTGCAACTTTCCTGTGATTTTAAAATTACTTCAAAATAAAAGTAAAAAGAGAGAACAATCTGAAATTTATCATTGTAAAATGGCAACATCAAGCAACAGGTTTTATATTTATCCCACTATATACCATTTATAAGGGATACATCTAATAAATAAAGTCACAGAAGTGTTGAAAGTCAAAGATGTGGCAAATACTAGCCAAAACAAAACTGGTATAAGCATATTAAAAGAAAGCATTAGATAAAAACCATTACAAAAAATAACAGGAGTGTAAAGATGCTTAATTCATCTGTTCTAAATTTATATGTCTGTACCTAATTGCATGGCATCAAAATATAAGATGTAAAGTGAAAATGGACTTTATATGTCTGTACCTAATTGCATGGCATCAAAATATAAGATGTAAAGTGAAAATGGACAAAACCATAAGCAGAAATTAGAGACTTTAACATATCACTCTAAAACCAATAGATGAGTCAGACAGAAGTCAGTAGGCACAGGGAAATGTGTACATTAGCAAACTTGATCTATGAGTTTACATAGAATACTGCACTTCAAATCTGCAGAATACACATTATTTTTTATTTATCTTTATGGTTGAAAGTATTACAGATGTTCCCTTTTACTTCCCCATTGACTTTCTGCACCCCACTCTTACCTCCCCTCCCCCTCAGGCCTTCACCACACTTCTGTGACCATGGGTTATGCATATATCCATATACGTTTTTGGTTAATCTCTCTCCACACACACACACCCACATATAGAATACTTACAAAAATTCCCCAGAATATTGCACCACACATATAACAGATCTCATCCCATTTTAGAGGATTGGTATCTTACAGACTTTAAAACCTTTTGCAGTTGGTGAGCTTATTTAAAAAAAAAAAAAAAAAAAAAAAGGCGTCTTTAGAATGCACCAAAAATTATGTGCATTAAGTAGAAATAATCAATTGCAAAAATATTGTAGTTCAATATATCATAGACTTGACTAAGCACGTATGGGACAAAATGCATGAAAAAGTTAAATCTTTTGTGCCATATTCTATTGCAGCTGATGAAAGCACAGCTATAAATATCACCACACAGTGAGCTATATTTATTCATGCTGTCAAGGGGAATTTTGATGTGACCAAAGGACTTTTGGGCAGAATGCCCATTATAGAAATAACATCAGGAAATGACTTTTTGTGAATGTTAGGAAAATGTTCAAGTTGGACAAATTCAAAATTAGTACTGTAGTCAAGATCACAGACAGTGGTCCTATCACAAGTTTAATTCAAGTAGTAACGTGTTCCTAGGTTGCAGAACATTGTATCATTTACCAGGGAGATCTTTACCCTAAAAGTTAAAAATGAAACTCATTGTCAAAGTAGCCATTATCACACAGACTGTTTGAATCTCAGACAACCCAGTACTTGGATTGATGAATTAAATACTGTACTGCTTGAAAGTATCTGGCTTAGTGGTGACATGAAGCTGAGGACAATTTTTAAACTTTTCCAAAAAATCTACTTCATTGTTTCATCCATGGAAAGCACCCAGGATAGTTTACCATAGCAGATTTGAACTTTGGGGTTGGCATTACAGTCCATTTAACCCCAACTCTTTCTGTGAATGGGTGTTCATAGAACCTTACACAAAAATAGATGATTCCTTTCCCTTATTCCTAGAAAAATTGTGGCTTTGGGAAGCTCTTGGGCAAGGAATAATAACTATCTCACCTCCCTACCCTGAAATTGGTTTCTAGGAATGAAAGTATTGTCTCAATTACATTCTCAAAATTGTGTAGTTGAGAACTGAATTCCAAAAAAAATTATATCTGACTTTACATTTTATATTAATGACCTAATATTTTGCAATTAACCTTCCTCTATGAATTACCCAGAGGATATTATGTTAAGTGAAATAAACTAAACACAAAAAGACAAATACTACATGATCTCACACTTATATAAAGAATATAAGAAAGTTGAACTTGCCAAAACCGGTTTGACTCAGTGGATAGAGCGTCGGCCTGCGGACTGAAAGGTCCCGGGTTCGATTCCGGTCAAGGGCATGTACCTGGGTTGCGGGCACATCCCCAGTAGGGGATGTTCAGGAGGCAGCTGATCGATGTTTCTCTCTCATCGATGTTTCTAACTCTCTATCTCTCTCCCTTCCTCTCTGTAAAAAATCAATAAAATATATTAAAAAAAAAAAAAAAAGAAAGTTGAACTCATAGTAACAGAAAGTAGAATGGTAGTTACCAGGGGTTTGGGGAGGTGAGAGAAATGGGGAGATATTGATCAAAGGGTACAAACTTTTGATTATAAGTTCTGGAGATTTAATGTACAGGGTGGGGCAAAAGTAGGTTTACAGTCATTGGTACAAAAAATAATACAATAATTAATAAATAATAATACAAGGATAAACTCACAACTATAAGCCTACTTTTGCCCCACACTGTGTGACATGCTGACTATAGTTAGTAATGTATTATACCCTTGAAATTTGCTAAGACAGTACGAGGTAAACTCAAATGTTCTCACCACACACATCCACAAAAAGGTAACTATGTGAATAGGTGATTAATAAGATTGATTGCGGTCATCACTTCACAATATCGAGCATCACATTATATACCTGAAATATACAAGATTTTTATTTGTTAAAAAAAAAAGTGTTTCTCATCACTAGAATATAAGCAGGAGATGGATTTCTGAGTCAGTTTTGTTTGTTGATGCGTATGCAGCATCATGACCTGTAATAGAGCTCAATATTTGTTCAATGAACAACAACCACAAAAACAGAAGGATGTACAGAAGACCTCCTAGGCTAGCAAAATGCTTCCTGATAATCTGGAGAAGGCCTTTAATTTGCCAACAAACATTTACTGGGTTGCAGTGACGATTCAGGGGCTATGCTAGACACTGAGTGTATATTATATGGTGGAAAAAACAAAAATGCTGACATGACCTTTACCCTCATGGAGCTTACAGTCTACTGTGGAATCACTGAAACAACAACCAAACAAAAATTACAGGCGCACCAAGCTGCTCAGAGCACACAAGGCCTTCCAAGGTCATTTCTACAGGCAGCTGATCTCTGTGGGTCTGCAGAGAGCCCCACCCTGAAGGTGAAGGGTACAGAAGGCTGGGACAGACCCAGCCGCACCTGTTCTTCTTTTCCCAGAATTACGTTAGTGGGTTGGCAGCAGCGAGGAGGCCCAGGTAAAGTATTTTCCTGGAGAATGGTAGCGTTTAGATTCAGGCACTAGCAGGACGGCAGTTTTCTAAAGTAGTCCCCTGGCTGCTTTCAGTCAGGTCCTCATTAGCCTTGATGTGGGTCTCCCTTGATGGTGCCCTTTACCCTGACTTGGGGAGACTGCAGTTTTTAAAGAGGCAGTTCAGTCCCCACTGTGGCTCAGTCCTTGGCCTAATTTAGGTAGTACAATAATGCTCTCCCACTGTGAGCATGATGAGATGGTTTTTCTGTGATTTCTTGTGTGAGAATAGCTGACCAAAATCTACAAGGAAACCACCCAGCCCATGAGTCTTTTGGACTCTGCTGCAGCGAAGCTGGTGTCCTGTTGATAAAACAGGCTCATAATGGAGCTAGTCCAGAAGCGAAATGTCCCTGTCGCTCCCATAACTACCTGTTCCAGATAATCACAGCCTTTAGTATTTGAGAGGTCCTGATAGATTATCTGACCTAGTCCCAGCACTTTAAAAAAAAATTTAGAAAACGAAGACCTTAAAAGTCTAACTTGTTCCTGTTTGACAATTTACGGGATGAAAATACCTGGGATCTCAATGCAGCCCTGTTCATTAATGGGTAAAACTTGTTTTAAAAGTTCAGGATCCTTCTTACATCAAGAGGATATTTTAAGGTAGGCCGAAGAGTACCTCCTGAGGTGTGTGTAATCTTTCATGGCCTTAATCCCATGTGGATCATGGCATTACACACCACCTCATAAATATCCTTTTTACCCAGGCAAAGAGTTCTTTACCCATGGCCCTGGCCACCTGTCGGGGCTGTCTCTTTGAGAGCACATACTTGCAAAGCTTTCCGACTGAATACCATGATGAAGAAACACTAAAGAAAGAATCCATCCTGATGTCAGGTTGATACTGCCACCTTAACAATGAGGCTATTGGAGGCTAACACGTCCAAAGAATTGTTTCCCTCCTTGAACTTTGAGCATGCCTTTTAAAAGGTAATATAATGAAACGTGTGTATAGCCATTGTTCTTTGTTCCTCAACAAATGTCTACAGAAAAAAAATGAATAAAAAATAAGTTTCTGTCATTCAATCATTACCAGAAATGGGAGACAGAGATTGGAGCACAATCAACATGAAAGTTATACTTAATGCCTTAACACTGATAAAGTTCACCTAACCTGTTGATAAAGTAAATTTTATTGTTAAGTAAAACCATAAGTTGTTTTTATATTAGTTGTAGTGGATTTTGCATACATACATCCGTATCCCCTCTAAGTGTTTATTGAGATCATGGATTAACAATCGTAAATCAATTCTCCAGGGTTAAAAGTGGGATCGAGGCCATTATACCGGAGCAAAGTTACTGGTGGATATTCCTGGGAAACCTGTGATGTGGACTTCATTATCATTGCCCTCTAACCAACTGGCAATGCTAACCGCAGGCAAATTATCTGAGGGAGATATTTGTCCTCTTTAGCTTTTTAATATTCAGCGCCCAGCAGAAGAATAATTGTTATTCAATAGAATGTTCAAATAAGGAGAGGCCAAAAAAAAAACCCACATTGATTTCTGAACTTATAGGGCAGTGATGGCGAACCTATGACACGCGTGTCAGAGGTGACACACGAACTCATTTTTTTGGTTGGTGTTTCTTTGTTAAATGGCATTTAAATATATAAAATAAATATCAAAGATATAAATCTTTGTTTTACTATGGTTGCAAATATCAAAAAATTTCTATATGTGACACGGCACCAGAGTTAAGTTAGGGTTTTTCAAAATGCTGACACGCCGAGCTCAAAAGGTTCACCATCACTGTTATAGGGGGACACTACTTGTTACAGAAGCAACATGGTTTCCAATGAAGCACAAATGCTTTCCAAACTTTGACCCCAAGACCTAGAATTGCTTTACTCTATTTTAAATCTTGACTGACTGCTTTAAATTACAGTTGACATTTCAGTGAGAACAAGAAACAGAACTAAGCTGAACTAAAGAGGTTTACAGGTTTACAGTAAGCATACATGAAATATCTCTATTAGTATACATGCCACATTTTAACTCTGACTGCCTTGACTCTTATCTTGGGGGCTTTACCCATAGAGCAATGTTTGTGTTTCAGAGCAAAAGGGAGCTGTGAATTAGTCCTGAGGCTCGAGAGGACTTATAAGTAACACTTTGTCTTTTATTTCAAAATAGGTAACCAACTGAGAGATAGAAGCAGGAATGGGTAGAGAGGTCAGAGGTTACTGTAGAAATTCTACCATATTTAAACATGAGGCGAGTCGTCATACTTGCTTTTACAATGATAAGGAAAAAGCAGTAAACATAGAGGCTGCAATAAAAAGAATACAGGTAATCAAGGATGTCCTGAAAAGACCAAAGTAGCCTTGAGGATTGAAGGCTCCAATGTGAAGAAGTACATATGACATGGATAGGAAATATAAAAATGTGATATAATCACCAAAACTGGCCAACAAGATCGTGTCCGGTGTACTCCAAGGAGTATAATTCACATGGAATCGGACGTCAGTGGCACACCTGGAGTTATAAACATTGATAGCAAATTTTTGGGCTAGAACCTGGATTCTTTGTCCGCTGGAATCGAAGAATGAGTCCATGGACAGAAAGTGGTATAGCAAAGATGGAGATTTATTAAAGAACAAGTACAGACTCCCACGTAAGGAGGGGAAAGGGTCCCACAGAATAAACTCCAAGTAGGAAGGGGGAAAGGGTCCCACTGAGTTCCTTTTCCCTATGGCTTATAAAGGCTGCAGATCCTGTGTCCTGACATCCCCTCTGATTGGTCAATATTCCCCTGCGAATTGGTTACCATAGTGATTCCTAAGGCCCACCCTCATAGTCCTTCCATTCCTCTAAGCTTTCTTCTTTTCCATCTGAATGAAGGGCTTCCTTCTCTTTATTTTGTAAATATAGACCTTTCTTGGCTACTTCCAGTTCCCTTGTCTTATGTAAATGCAACTGTTGCTGCTCCCTTGTCTTATGGAGATGTAACTGCACCTGGTTTCCTTGTCTTATGGAAATGTACCTTCTCCCAGTCTACAGCCCCTTGCTTTTCCATGGACCCCAATTCTAAAAAATCCCTAAGCCTGCCTGTGTTCCCCCAAAATTCCTGCTTCAATATGAATATAGATACAGATATTTCACAAGAATTTCCTGAAGATATGACACCTCCAAAGAAGGAGCACTTAGTTCTTTCCAGAGAGGTTAAATAAAGCTTCATGGAGGAGGTAAAGTTTGCACTGATTCTTGAGGATGAATAGTTGTTTTCTTAGAGAAAAAGAAAAGAAAAGGTTGAGAGCTCTCAGGGAGAAGGCATTGGATAAACAAAGTGGAGAAGCATGAGAGAGCGAGAGCGTTCGGTTCATAGGCACTAAGCCATCATTTTTCAAAGTTCCAGAGGTGTTTGAGATAGCTATAATAAAGGCACAAAAAAAAAATGAATTATAGATAGAAAGTGAGGTTCTAGTTCACAAGGACCTTGTGTGTGGTATACCCATTACACGAGCTGTCTCATAAGAGCAAGGAGCCATGATGAGTGGATTTTAACCACGTGAACTGGAGGACCCCACAAGCAGGAGACCTTAGTTCAAATGAGCCTATTAAACAAGGAAGGAAAGTCCTCCATTATTAAACGTTGAGGCCTGTTTCTTGGCTAAACCTGCATCCCACATAACGCTAAAAGTACCAAAATATCATGGGGTACATGGAGCCTTAAAGTCAGCCCAACCCCATGCTGAAAACTGAAACATATATACACAAATGAAAAAAAAATTAACATTAATTCTTTAGAGTTAATTACGGTTCTTGTGTTGTTGGTTTTTCCACATAATTGTCACTTTTTAAAAAAAAAAAATCTTGGAAACAACATTGGACATGTGGGAAAGACAGTTGCTAGGCATAAGTATGTGAGGGAGATAAGAATTTTCTCCCGACCAACCTGGTCTGTGCAGGCTTCCTGCATGAGATAGAATTTGTGAAGATTTATGAATGAGGCCAAAAAGGTGGCTTGCATGATAGAGGGATGAAAATAGTTGCAGGTCTATCACTCAGTGCAGAACAGAAAATGAGTACAAATGCCTTCTTTAGCACCTTAATATTTTCAAAAGTGATTTGACCTACATAATATTATTTGACCCTTAAATTAACTTTAAGTAGACCTTTTTTTAAAATTCATTATTTAATTCATTATTTAATGAATATTTATAGAATGATTACAATGCTCTGGAAATGAGCCAGTCCCCCAGGAGGAAACAGTACGAGGATAAACATGTTCCTGCCTCAGGTAACATAGACACCAGCGGGGGAAGGATATCCAAAATAGGTTAAGGGACCAAGAAACAATTATGCAACCATCACCGGAATTCCCATGGAGAGAAAAGGAAATGCTGAGATAGAGATGAGGACAGAAATATGTCAATTAAATTTAGCAACAAGGAAGTTGTAAATTAAATGATTCCACAGAGAAGAAAAAGGAACAATTTGCTTTCAAGAGGAAGAAGAGTCAAAGAGAAGATGGAAATTAATTTAGGAAGGTTTGTAGGGTTCCTGATTGGAAAATATGAGTTTGTTTCTTAAGACCACTTTCTCCATAAAATTTGAGGCAAGCTTTCTGCTGAATGAGGAAGTAAGAAATAGGTTTTGGAGCTTTGAACAGATAGATATGCCTTATGGAGTAGAGAAATGAACCTATTGGAGAAACATAGTTGGGTTTGGAGGCTATATTAGGTGCCAAATTGAGACTTGAGATGATTAAGGTATAGTGAAGCGTTAACCATGTGATTTTCCCCAGCAATGTTCAACTGGCCTAGGTGTAGACATGAAGAAGATATATAGCAGCGTTTATCCAAGGTTTGAGGTTTTCCTCAAAAAGTAAAATAGAGGGGAACAGTATAAGAGAATTATGATTATCTGGAAGGAAAAGATTCTAATAGCACAGTGCATTTGATCTGAGCAAAGAGAAGAAAAATCAGGAGAGAATGAGTAGATGGTAAATAATGGTGCGATTGAAGGATTGGAGAGCTGGCAGATTACAGAGGGAATTAAGGGGGGAGTTTGGAACACAGAACGGGAAGATTGGGGAAGGTAAAGAGCAGCAGGGTCAGAATGATGCTGGGTGACAGGGGAGGCCTGGGCCCTGGTAGTGACTGACGGGTAAGCACAGATGTGACACATGGCAGAGTTAATCCTCGTTTCTCTTTAAGGAACCCCACAATCACACATATCATCAGGGATGGAATGCTTTTGTAGTGATGCACAGACAAGAAACAGCTACTCCGCAAAGCCTGGTGAGGGCAAATAGGACACAAGGACCAATGAGAAGATGAGTCTTGAAGCAGCCCCCTGACTTGGCCAAGGTTGCATGGCCAAGTTCATGATGGAACCAGGATGAACTTGAAAGTTATCTAATCCTCATCGGCTGTTTTTTCCACCATCTTAAACTTTACTGAGTGAAGTGCAGCCAGCCCCAGACTGGAAAGCGAGATAAAGGAAGTGAAACGTGTATAGGTTTTCTTAATAAGAATAACAATACATTTAGGCTTTAAGTGGGAAAGTCTGTCCACGTTAATGTTACTTTTTTTTTTTTATTTTTGAAATTTCATTGTCAAAAACTCACTTTGCCTAAAGGGAAACTGAGGCATAGAACGTAAAATAATTTGCTCTCTATTGTTCAGCAATTTAATTTTAGAGACAAGAATAATGATTGCTTCTTAGCCCTACATCATAGCACTTACTCCCAAATCAAGTGGGCTAAATAAAAGGCAAGGAAAATTAATTCTGCTCTCTGTACCCTCGCCTGGTAATGAAATATTCAATTAAAAGAAATTATGAGCCTTTAAGGATGATTGCTCTTGCACAAAGCGAACCGGAATGGAAATGCATAACTACAATTCCATATCCATCATATAAGACTATTAATTGGAACAATTTTCATAAAAGCTCAGGTTGAACAATCTCATTAAGAAGGCATACCTTGTGAAGCAATCCTCGACTTCGAGTTTGGACCATGTTCCAGGGGTTCCTGCCCTTTGAGCCACCAATTCTGAATTGCTTCAGAGATGTCATTGTAGCAGTATTTAGTGCCCTGACAGCTGAGAGCTTGCCGAGGTCTTGTCAGATAATATTTCCATGGTTTTGCCTTATAAACACAACATTTTTCAAAGGTTCCAAAGATAAAAATTAGATGATGTGCATGTACTTTATTTATGTAGAGGTTATTTTTTGGAAGAACATTTTGTTTATAGATAAGTACATTATGTTGGGAGGGAGTGTAATAGAAGTCCATACCCAATTATCTAAAGTTTAAGTAAATTTTGAATTTCTGACCTAGGAAGTCCTCTTAATAGCATGCCCATAAAATATTTTTGAATTAAAGTTTGATAACATAAATGTATTCACAAATATGTCACAAAATTTCATTTGGCAGCTCCACTATTTTTCTTCAATTCAGTTGATACTCAATCACTGCTTTTGGCAAATGCATTAGGATATTCAGAGTAGGAGGGAGTTCTTAAGCTCACTGAATACAGACTGACATTTAGGTTTTTTCTTTAGTATTTCCTGTATTCCGTTTCCATACAGAAATATTTTTTGATAATTAATCATTTCTTTAGACTATTATGTATTCTGCCACTATTCTGCCACTATTATGTATTCTGCCACTTTAGACTATTATGTACTCTCATACAGCCACTGCTAACAAAGAATAGTGTGGATTTAGTGAAATCTGTATCTGCTGGATTTGGCTCCTGTTTAGAACTATGTTTCAGTATTTTCATACTAAAAACTCAAATGAATGGCTACAAGGAAGGAAGAAAATGTTAATAACCACCTTTGGCAACAATCAGAGAATATGATTGAAGCAGGTTATTATTATTACTAGAGGCCCGGTGAATGGATTCGTGCACGGGTGGGGTCCCTCAGCCTGGCCTGTGGGGATCGGGCTGAAACATGCTCTCCGACATCCCCCAAGAGGTCCCGGATTGTGAGAGGGCCGTTCT